>NC_136491.1:67184440-67331940 GCF_053919585.1 Euprymna scolopes
CAGAGTGACTTTAGAGGCAAAAGCACATACATTTAAGTACCTGCTCTGATATTTTCCTCGGTCTGTGTATGAGAATTTCTTTGGGACTGAGACAATTTTCCTTCAGGACTGAGACTATTTATATTCTCATTTAATTATTAACTAATATTAATTTTATTGGTTTTATTATTATTATTATTATTATTATTATTATTATTATTATTATTATTATTATTATTGTTCATTCATTCATTTATTTATTTATTTATCTATGTTTGTCCCATCTTTATTGAGGGAGAGACGGAATTTACTCACAATTAAAAAGCCGACATTTTCTCTAACTCTGCCCTCTTCAGTAGTTTTATTATTATTATTATTATTATTATTATTATTATTATTATTATTATTATTATTATTATTATTATTATTATTATAATTCATAACTAATAATTACATTATTTTTACCGTTTAACAATTTCATTTCTATTCCATTATACATATTGAAATCAATTGCGTCTCATTTTTGCCGTTTGAATTAAATGCTTTTACGTTGCAACATTAAAACAAATATTAAAAAAAAACACAATCTTCATCCAAAAACGGCTAAATGATTCACGTGAACTTTTTCGAACATGATTGCTAGGAATGAACGCTGTCCACGCTACAAATCTCCAGTTCTTTCAACGGTTTTCTTTTTCTTTTTCATTTCGATACTTTTTTGTGACCAAGAGCGGAGGTCCGCTTGAAATAAAAAAAATAGCAATAAAAATATTAAATACAAAAAGTAACATCGTTTTTCATGCTTCAAAAACCCCCATAACCTTTAAATCACTATATATATATATATATATATATATATATATATATATATATATATATATATATATATATATATATAAGTGTACTCTCTGTATTAAATATCGCGGAAAAAATGTAATTTACTAGTGTCAGTACTCGCTATTTGCTTAGGTATATTACTAAAATATACCCATAAAATGGTAGAATTACAATTTTCATCAAATGAAAGAAAAATACCATTGACTTTTTATTAAAGAGTGAGGGATGGTTTTCGAATTCATTTCAGTTAGTGAAATAAATCTGAGATATTTTTGTTACGTTCTATTGGCATTCTAGCTTCCCCTCACAACTTGATATAGTTTCGTCTGATGGACAGAAAGTTATTAAAACACACACACACACACACACACACACACACACACACACACACACACACACACACACACACACACACACACACACACATATATATATATAAATACATACAAACAGACATACATGCAGACAGATGTACATACAGACATGCATACACATACTACACACACATAAAACGTGTACTCCTCTAAAATATATGTCTAATATTTCTGTTTTGCTGTAGTATATTTTTGTGGTATAATATTGTTTTAAACAAAATTTATATCTTTAATGTTTATTGCGGTGAAGGAATAGCGGATTTGATTGCGCAAACAGGAGTAAACGTGAGTGGAAATCGCAATTTTTACAGTTCGTCGCATTTGTCTCCAGATCAAAAATCGATCCCAGTGTTATAACTTTTTTGGAAACTCACAAATCCCAAACTGACATGTCCCATCCGGAGTGTCAGTCAGTCGTCTTTACTACCAAACTGCTACACGGGCTTATGCGCCCATTAGCAATGATGACAAACGGCAATCATTACGTTCCAGGATGAATAATTCATTTTATGGATTCACCCATGCATTCAATATGAAGTGTTTACTTGCGAACGCGAACTGATAATGTCTTAGTAAGTATAGAGCCTTTTGATGTTTACTTTCTTGTCAGTAACACAGTTTCCCCAATAGATTATACAGAATTCTCATGAAAAGGGGCGGTGAAAGATAGAGAAGAAGGAATATATATATATATATATATACATACATATATATATATATATGTGTGTGTGTGTGCGCGCACGCGTGTATATATATATATATATATATAGATATAGATATAGATAGATAGATAGATATACACAGTGTGTGAGTAAGGGAGGAGATAAGTGTCCCAAATTTTGAAATGTTATGTTTTTTTTTTCTTTAAATGCCTGAACAAGTGAAGCCAAGCAACATAAAAGCACAAGTATTGTTTTGCTCATTTGCACTGCCCGTCCACAACCGCCAGTAAAAGTGAGACTTGAAGTTATAATTTCATTGAAAACCGATGTCCATAACTCCGCCCCCATTTTCAGCTATATAGGGAATCAATCACATCATTTTTAAGCGGGAAAGTACTTTCGCATCTTCAGGCCTCAAAAATACACACAAAATAACGCGAAGAAATCACCTTCGAAGAAAATGTATGGGGCAGAGCAAAAAATCCCAATAATATTTATATATGCACGTATAAACATTTATACAATAAAAGTCATGTTATTTTAAGTGGCATCCCGATCCAATAATATTTGAGTGGCGAGATAATGTTTGTCTGTTTGTCGTTCGAGTTTATCATTTGGAACTTATAAATAACTAGCGGGGCTACCCGGCGTTGCTCGGGATCGTATAAACAATGAGAAAATTGAATTTGATTTTTAATATATTTGTTATTCTTAGGAGAGAGGAATTTTTAATGTCTATGTATCATTTGCTATTTCGAGCAAAAGGATATTTTACCTAGCTAGGACGAGTATTAGACGTATGAAATAATTGTATCTTACCTAGGATAGGTAATTTACAGCATGTATATGAAATAATTTTACCTTTGCAAGTACAGGTAATATACAACATATACTTGAAATAATTTTACCTACACTAAGACCGGTAATTTAAATACACGTCTGAAACAATTTCACATACTTTTTTTTTTTTTTTACCTCAAAACGGACATTATTCTCTCCAACCCAACTCCTAAAAGAAAACGCAAGAGCACGTTTAAAATCAACATAATCATGCTTCTTTCTACCCACCACTACAACCATCACATCATTCCTGGATAATAACATAAAAAATTCCAAAAAATATAGATTACCCTCTAAAGAAACTGGCCTAGTAAACTTTCATAGAAAACCCACAATATATATGTATTAATCTAATTTTGAGATCGTAAACTGTTTAAGCCATATCCGGAATAGACTTTACAAATAAAGTAATTTTTAGATAGAAAATTTTTTAAGCCATTTACGGTACAAACTTTATATTCTGCCACCCTCATTTAATCCAGAGCGACGCTGATTATTCTGCTAGTATATAATTGCCCCTATCTCATTCAATCCAGAGCAACGCCAGGAATTTTGCTAATATATATTTCCATCAATTTCCTTCAATTCCGGGCAACGCCGACAATATTGCTAGTAAATTTTCTCACCTATCTCATTCATGCCTGATATTCTTCTTCTATATATTTCCACCTATATCATTCAATCCGGGGCGATACAGGGTATTCTGCTAATATATATTTCCACCTATCTCATTCAATCCCAGGAAATGCCGGATATTCGGCTAGTATATACCCCAATCAATCTCATTACATCCTGGGCGACACTAGGTATTCTCTTAGTATATATTTCAATCAATCTCATTCAATCCAAGGTAACGCCAGGTATTCTGCTAGTATATATTTTCATCTATCTCATTGGATCCCAGGCGCCCGTGTATTCTGCTTGCATATATTTGCATGTATCTCATTAAATCCCGAGTGACTCCGGGTAGTCTTCTAGTATATATTGTGACATATCTCATCGAATCCCATAATTCTTGGAGATGTTATTAATTTCGAAAATCATTTTTCATAATTTAACCCACATTATCTCCCTCCTCATACTAAAATAATAACTTTGATACATTGTCTTAGCTGTTTATTTCATTACAAACGCACTAATCAAATAACTCACATTTAATAATTTTTCATAATTCTTGGATATGTTACTAATTTAGACAATCATTTTTCATGATTTAACGCACATGATCGCTCTCCCATTACTAAAATAATAATTTGAAATATTGTCTTGTTAACAACACACCAATCAAATAACTCACATTTAATAATTTTTCATAATTCTTAGATATGTTACTAATTTCGACAATTATTTTTCACGATTCAACCCACATTATCGCCCCCTTCTTACTGAAATAATAACTTTGATACATTGTCTAGACTGATTATTTTATTACAAACACACCAATAAAATAACTCACATTTTATCATTTTTAAAAATACTTGGATATGTTACTAATTTCGACAATCATTTTAAATGATTCAACCCACATTATCGACCCACTTTATTAAAATAATAACTTTGATACATTTAGCTGGTATATATTTCTAGCAACGTTTTCAATCCCTGGCCATGCCGCATACTCTTCTATTATATATTTCCACCTGTTTAATCCATTCAAGGGCGATTCTGGGTATTCTGCTAGTATGTATTAACACCTGTCCCATTCAATCCTGGGCGGCGCCAGGTATTCTGCTAGTATATAATTCCACCTATCTCATTCAATCCCGGGCGACATCGAGTATTCTGTTTGTATATATTTCCGCCTATGTAATTCAATACCAGGCGATGCCAGGTAATATGTTAATATATATTTCCACCTATCTAATCCAAACACGGGTGATGCTTGCACATATTTCCACCTATCTCATCCAATCCCGGACAATGCCGGGTATTCTGCTAGTACATATATCTACCCATATTATCCGATCACAGGCGACACCGGGTATTTTGCTAGGAAACATTCCACCTATCTTATCCAATCACATACAACACCGGGTATTCTCTTAGGAAACATTCCACCTATTTCATCCAATCCCAGGCCAGGCCGGATATTCTGCTAGAACATATATTCACATATGTCATCCAATCATGGGCAACTCCATGTATTCTCTTAGTACATCCAATCCCAGGTGACGCCGGGTACTCTGCTAGTACATATATCCAGCTATGTAATCCAATCCTGGGCGATGCGGCATATTCTGCTAGTACATATTTCCACCTATCTTATCCGATTCAGAGCGACGCTGTGTATTCTGCTAGTACATATTTCTACCTATCTCATCCAATCCCGGGAAACAATGGGTTTTCTGCTAGTATATATATCAACCTATTTCATCCAATCTTGGGTGACACCGGGTATTCTGCTAGTGCATATTTTTACCTATTTCATCCAATCCTCTGATGACGCCGGGTATTCTGCTAGTATATATTTCCACTTATTTCATCCAATTTCAGATGTCAAGCTTTAGAGAAACAAACGTTACTCGAAAATATAAAGGAGGCTATGTCTGGGATGTCATGCTTTAGAGAAACAAACGTTACTAAAAAATAAGAAGGAGGTTATGCCTGGGATGTCAATCTTTTGAGAAACAAACGTTACTCGAAAATAAGGGGAATGTTATGCCTGGGATAAGAGAAGGTTATGCCTGGGATTTCATTAAACAATCACCAAATATTAAAATCTGTAAGTATAAGACTGATTAACGCTCGTCTAATGTTTTTATTTTAACATGGTCCGTATTCTATAATAGTAAAATATTAAAAATATAGCATATTTCGTTCTACTCGAAAATAAGGAGGAGGTTATCCCTGGGATCTCACTAAATCCATTAATTCACCTTTCGTATAAAATTAAAATGTATAAGTATAAGTTTGTAGTGAAACAAACGCTGATTAACTCATATTATGCCTCCCCCGTTCCCTCCCTACTCGCCTATATGCAATGTTTTGAATTGAGAAATGCATTGTTTACATTTTAAGATATAGCAGCTCGATCCTCGTTGGTAAAAAATTTCAATCACTCATAATTTTATTTTCTCCTCTTCGATTTTCCTGTAAATTTGGTATTCTACGTTTTGAAATGCGACGATTACGTTGGTACCAATTTTTCGACTCGAAAATTAATATTTAACTCTGGTTTATAATATCAAGTTACTCTTCGAAGGCGGTTAATGTATGTATTAAAAGTCGCCATTAGAGCGAGCTGACGTCACATCACGGGACATGAAAAAGCGTTTTTTCAATTATGTATAAAAAACATAATAATATATTTTACATTATAGAGAATTACGTAATATTTAACGTTAATATGTCACTACATCTGATGATCCCCCCCATGCAGAAAAACGGCCAGACGACCAACTTAGGCTTGACTATTTAGGTCAAATTGTATATATTATTCATCCGAAAGTCTGAACTTTAAAATGATATCAAATTTGTCAATATTGGTTGGGTCTGTTAAAAGTTTCAGGCGGACATGCAAACATACATCCCACTAACAGATTTATATATATATATATATATATATATATATATATATATATATATATATATATATTTGAGATTTATATATATATATATATTTGAGATTTATATATATATATATATATATATATATATATATATATATATATATTTCAATGGGTGTGTATATTTTTCAGAGTGCAAATAGCATTATACAGTCCGTGTCAGTGTTATGTTCTTCCTTGTTGATTCAGCTGCAAACGTGTGCGTTGCGGTCGGATTGTTGTTGACATCATAACACCATATCTAATTCCATCTTTCAAACTCCTCTGCTTAACATTCACAGACAGCGTTAATTGGGAAAAATGCATTGAGAACACTGCAAAGTGTGCTGCAAAGAACGTATGTTCCCTCTACCGTGCTAAAAAAATTACTCACACCAGAGGGCATCCTATATTTTTACATAGCCACAATTCAGCAATGGGTAAAATATTGTTGCCACACATCAGCTGGTGCACCTATATCTACTCTTAGACAGGGTTCAAATAGAGTCTCAAATCTAATAGGTCAACACTGTCGATCAAGCCCAACCTCACTCCCATCGCTACAATACCGGGTCTCTGTGCCTGTTTTATAAGTATTTTAATAGAATATGCTATGATGAACTCATAGCACTTATGCCCCCTCGACTCTCTAACGACGAAATTTAGATTTGTCTATCGGAGTTTGAGCAGGGAACTGTTTCGTTGCTTCAGCAAACTTACCCCCCTCCAACATTTGCAAGAGATCGTTTGACACATTAAAACCGAATGAATAATCTGGCAAAATCCAACCAACAAACCTGTAATAATCAGATAAAAAATATTGATTGAGAAAGGACAAGGTCCAACATTTATTAACAAACTAGCAGAGAGACATCGCGATGCTTGGAATTGGATGAGAATTTCTATGTAATTGTTCACTGTGCTCATTACACTATTTTATTTTTACTACTCCCCCATTCCGTTTTGCTTGGAAGAAGTTGAAATGTTAAAACCACTCTCTAAATTAGTACCTTATTTGATTTAGCTTTTCATGGGGCGGGACATAAGGTTAAGTGTTTAATTGAAGAAAAGTCAGTGCACTTGAATTTGCGCAATCTTATATATTTTATATATATCTTATATATTTGGTTTACATTAAGATCAAATATACATGTTTAAAGTTTTAAGAGGTTTCTGTTCCCATGGGACACTTAGAGGGGGGTATGTAGATATTCGATGCATAGAGGGTAACAGAATCATTTTCATTGTCTTCCTCGGAGAATGTTATGCATATGTGCTATGGGGATTTAGCCATTCACGCATAATGGACTCTGCAAACCATGAGGATAATACTCTTGGGGGGGTATCGCGATCTAACGCGAGACTGCAGACTATCTAACTTACCAGTCGGAAAGTATCGACAACCTTTTTTTGTATTTCACTTTCTTGTACAATATATTTTTCTACCTAAACCTGTTGTTCGCGTCTTCCTTTATGGCCATTTCCTAAGGACACAAGAACTGGTGACGAGGGTTCGAAAACTAATGAAGGAAAACTGAATTTCCAAGTACCCCAGAATTCCCGCAACAACTGAGGATAAGGATTCGAGAATGCACGTTGAAAAGTCAAATTTAAAATATCTCAGTGTTACACAACGGCTTTCGGAATGAATAACCCCAACCTTCCCATGTTAAGTATGGCTTTTAGAATAAACACCCCTAACCTCTCCATGTTAAAAACGGCTTTCGGAATAAACATCCCATTTTTTCCATTGGAGTGAAAAAATATGTTTCTGTCGTCTGCTTCAGTTGTACGCGTGCGCATTACTAACTTCTCGGTTGTAAAAACAAAATGGTTGCCAGGAATTACATTAGCTTTTACGTTGGATATCATATGTTTTCATATCTGGTAAACGACTTATCAGTCCCAAATTTAACTGTGATATTCGTAATTATAAAAGTCAACATTTCAAACGTTAGCGATGAGTTGTAGTTAATAATGAGTTATAAGGGATTATTCAAATTCAAAAAGTTAGCGTTTGGAGTCAAAGTAACTCCCGCCATTTAAAAAAAAAAAAAAAAAAAAAATTATGAATATTATGTTGAGCGGCCTTGATGTCGCGATAGCATATATGGGTGATATTATCACAGTAACTAAGACTAGAGAACAACACCGAGAACATGTTTACAAAGTATTCTCTCGAATACAGAATTGTGGATTTAAAATAAAAGAAGGAAAGTGTGATTTCTTTATGGAAGAAATAAAATACTTGAGACACAAAATAAAAATGGTAGAAGACCAGACACGGAAAAAGCAACTGTGGTAAAGGATATGCCGACTCCAAAAACATTACTGAATTACAAAGTTTTTTGGGGTTTGCCAGCTATTACCAGATATTCATTCTCAATACGCACGACATACAGGCTCCACTAGACCAGTTACTAGAAAGGGCCAGATTGTGAAAATGGACATCTGAATGCCAGGCAACATTTAATAAAATAAAAATGACGTCAGATCTATTCCTAACGCATTACAACCCCAAACTAGACATAATAGTCACTGTCAATGCGAGCTAATGGAATAGTATCTTACATAAAATCCGGACGGAAGTAGAAAACCGATTTCACACGCGTCAAAACCTCTGCTCTCCGCAGAAAAAAATAACACTATTCATAGATCAAGAAAGAAGCGTTTGCTATTATCTTTGCAGTTATAAAGTTATATCGATACTTACTCGGACTATTCTTTATACTGTTGAGTGATCATAAACCTTTATTGACCATTTTTGAGTCGAAGAAAGGGTTAGCTATTAACACAACCAACTGATGGAGTGGGCGCATTATTTTATTAAATTACTATTTCAAGTTAGAGCATCTCTCCTCTACGCAGATCGCTGATACGGACGGACTTTCAAGGTTCGTTTCGAGACAGAATGAAGCTCTTAAAGAGACTCAGTAATTGCTTCCCTACGTGCCGACAGTAAAATTAAAACCATGATGTGCAATACTCTAAAAAAGTTTCCAGTCACTTTACATAAAATGAAATGCGAAGCACAAAATACGAATTCATTGCTGCTACAAAACAGAAAATCGCAAATAAAAACCTGAAAGTACAAAACAATTTTCTATGTGCGAGAGGGTCGTAATACCAAAAGCGTTATAAAAAAGAATAATGAAGAATTTTTTAGATGGGTCACCCTGGAATAAAAAGAATGAAGAGTCCTATGCGTAGTTACGTATATCGGCAAAAGGTGGATAATGTCACCTAAAGTATAATCGAATTACGCAAGGGTTGCGCTTTGATGGCAACAGAACTCCAATCACGTTTAAACCGTGGTACAAAACAGACCAATCTTGGCCTAGAATTCATATAGATTTCGCAAAGCCACTGGAGGAAGTGTATTACTTAATTGTGATGGAGAGCTACACAAATTGGCTAGAAGTACTCAGATGTAATAAATCTATTACAGGGGTAGTTAATTTCCTCCATTAACTATTTGCGGGGTTTGAAGTTGTTGACTGCTTAGTAAATGACAACGGAACGCAATTTACGTCCACGGACTTCAAGACGTTCTGTGAGACATTTCAAATTCATGCCACGACTTCCTAGTACCATTCACGATCTAATAGGATGGCTGGACGCTTCGTCCGCACTCAAGCCACCAGAAAAGCATGCAGAATATTTACAGAATGGCCTTACAACAGTTTTTTCAGGTTTATAGGATAACACCTAATCCTAACACAGCATCAACATTATTCCCAGCAAAGACTATGCTCCAACGGAAGATGACCAGTCTTCAAAAAACTGTTGCTAAAACAAACAAAATTAAGGACATCTATTGTGCCTAAGAAATACTACGTCCCAGAAGAAAACGTTTTCTGTAAGACTTATAAAAATAACGCGTTATTTAGGAACTGGGTACAATATACAAAAGACTTGGAAATATAGTACACATTATTCAGCGTGCTAAATTCACACATAAAAGACACCTCAATCAGATCTGAAAGCGTCAGTTAGACAATCCCAACTATGCACCTAACGAAGAAGACATCATTAGGATGATATACGACACTTTTGATGTCGAACCACCCCAAACGATTCCCAAACGACGCCAATCAAGGAGTATCAGAAAATTCACGGATCATTTAACCATCGATTCAAAAAGAAAAGTACCAAGAAAACATATTCAAACACAAGATGAATAAAAGGAATTTTTAGAAATAAGAAAATACTGTTTCAGTATTGATAGACAAACAAGAGGAAACACATTCTAATGATATTGTAGTTAAAAAAAAAAATAATAATTTAAATTGAAAATAATATAGAATTATTGATAAATGGAGAAAATAAATTTAAGGAGGTAAATCATATTAAACTAAACTGCCCGGTTGTTTGGAACAAACGTGTAAGTCAAATAAATAAATAAACAAATTGGAAAAACAAAAAGCGAAAATCAGGGAAAATGTATGCGTTTTGTAAAACGAAAACAGAGGGGGAAAAGGGCATAAATAAACAGTAGAAAATAAACGTTACAATGCCATTCTGGTTTTTGTAGTCAACTTCCAAACGAAAGAAAGCGAAAGGGGGGGGGACAAAACGAAAAATGGCATAAATAAACAGTAGAAAATGGACGTGATTATGCCAATCCTGTTTTTTGTGTCAACTTCCAAACGAACTAAAGTGAAAGAAAAAGAAAACACAGCGGAAAACGGGGGGTGGGGGAAAGCAAAAATGGCATAAATAAACCAATGGTGCGTTTCACCCATTAGAAAATGAACGTTAAAATGCCATTCGGTTTTTTTAGTCCACGACAAAACGAAAAAGCTTGAAAGAAGAAAAATTGCATCAATAAACCTTCGAATGGGTTAAGTGTATTGGTTCGTTTCACCCAGCAGAAAACATAGAAAGTAAAGAAACGTTGTAATAACATTCCAGTTTTTTAAGCCACCAGTGTTTCTTCATACTGTTCCTTGTGAACGATGAAACAGCGGTGGAAATCGGGAGGGGGGTAGGATGAATTTATTAGAGAGAAAAGATTTTACAACTTCCATTGATTCTAACCGATTTTCGAAGTGAACTCTCATCCGAAAAAATATAGGAACGTACGCTTATCGAGGAAGTTTAGAGATAATAGGCCTATAGCACACCTCAGATAATGTACTCCAGTTTGTGCATACTACATTTGCATGAAATGTCTTGATTTTTATTCCTATTAACGTCAAAAGCACACGGGGAAAATAAGTTCATTTTATTTATATAGATAGATAGAAGAAGAAGAAGAAGAAGAAGAAGATAAAGTGAATAAAAGGAATAATAATAAATACGAAAGTACGGCTGAAAAGGAAAAATAAAAAATAAATAAAAAGATGGAGACCTGGCCAACGAAGAAAATTACGCTTTCGAAATCAGAGGTATGATTTTGACTGTTTGTGACATGTAAATATTGAATATGTGTTTTTCTCCATAGAATTGTCTGAATAGTTTGCTACATTCAGAAATACATTGATAACATATTTTTACTGCTTGTTAAAGATGGCTAACGACACGAATCTTTAACATATACTCTTATGAGAAAATAAAAGAACATGTGTTTCAAAAATTGTGAATTGAACTTTAATATATATATATATATATATATATATATATATATATAACGTTAAAGGCATATATATATGTGTGTGTGTGTGTGTGTGTGTGACGTTAAAATCATTTAAAAAGAATACATGTTTAAATCTCAACTGTATTTCTCACGGTTGACCGTAGCCGAATAGATTGGGCCCTTGCTAATGAAACTAGACATGACTTCTGTTGCCGGGTTCAAATCTGTTGACTGGTGTTAATCGTGACACTCTGCACTGATGCACTGATGATTCCCGAAAGGATGAAACACTGTAGGTAATAATTATTATAGTAAATAATAATAATAATAATAATAATAATAATAATAATAATAATAATAATAATATATATATATATATATATATATGCATGGGCTGAATATCATTGAGCATCAGACAATGTAGTATATTTGGTATTGTACTATTTGTATATTGTATATATATAATGCGTATTAGCATTCAGAATTAATATTTAAGCATCTATAATATTATTTGTATCTGAATTTGATTTTGATATGTAATTTTTATGTAATTCTGTATGATTTTTGATAGTTGGTCAAGCCTTAACGATAACACAAAAACTGGTATTATCGTTTTACAAATAGGCTCCCGTTTAAACAGTTTTTCCTTCAATCTCTCTTACAGTTTTATTTATTATTCCACGGTAGACGGTCTAAATCTATCTATTCTCTCTAAGTTTAAAACCATTAATGCTTATCTAATTTTTACTAAAGATATTTTAGAACAGTCTGGGATTATATTTTACTGACAGCCCAGCGTTGCCCGGTTGTGCCATACGCTTAAACACGATATTTTAATTTATGCAAATTGTTTATGTATTATGCATATAATGAATTCTCTATTGATGATTATATATTACGAGGAATAACTTTCCCGCTGTACTAAATCGATTTAAATAAATAAATGAAAAATAATCATGATAATGTCGTTTATCAAATTCCGCCCGTGTTTGTTTACAATATAACGTCAGCCGATATTTGGTTTTGACTAGTCACCTTTGATTAATGTTTAAAATATGCAAACGAAGAAATAATTTGCCGTGATTTTAATGATACCTCTTCTTTAATTATAAACTGGACACATTAATAAGAAAATATTAAAATAAATTAGGTATACCCGGGCTTGAGCAGGGAACCATTCGATCTGTATTCGCATACTCTACCACTAAGCTATATCTCTAGATTATAAAAAAATCTGTTTTTTTTTTTAAAAAATAATTTGTTGAAATTTTATTATCTCCCTTGGTCGGTGTAACATACAATATTCACCGGTAAAAATTATTCTTTCGATTTTCGATACTTATCGAATGAATGTCTATAGAAAACATATCTAAGAACACTGCCAGACATATACATTAGCTTTGTGCGAAATTTGTAAAAAGCTCAGCCGTGTTGGAACCTATGAGGAACTCACACACACAAAGTGACTTTTATATAATAGTAGAGATAGAGATTTTCAAAGCAATTTTTTTTTATTAATTTGTTTCATTAAACGAGGAATGTCAACGTTTCCTTTTGTTTACTTAAATTTTCTAATTTCAGTGAAAGAAAGATTGACATTCTTGTCACCATTTCAATATATTCACATATTAACATAGTTTTATTTTGGTTGTGTTTTTATCGACAACCCCACTCCAAGATCTTATCATATAAGCACTTTACATAAGCGTAGTTTTCATCTAAGCCTCCTCCAAGAGGCACATCATTATATTTGTAATAATAGAAATGAAAATATCCGAATACTTTGATTACAGATCTAACACAACTATGATAAAATTCAGGATAAACTGGCCTGTAATACGAACTTTAAAATAAACGCCCATCTCTCTCTCTCTCTCTCTCTCGTTCTCTCCCTCCCCTCTCTCTCTCGCGCGCTATACGTATATATATAGTAGTCTTCTTTCTCCATTTGTCTACGGCGTACAGCCAATGCGTTAGAAAACTGAGATCTTAAAAGAAAACATTTTTATGTCCCACCTAATATTTCATTTCGTTAAGAAAGCCCATGAGAATTAATTCGTTAATTTTCAGAGAAGAAAAAGGAAAGAAACGCATTTATGGGTGAGACCTTCACTGAATTTATCAATCTTCAAGAACTAACAAATATTTCGGATCCGGGTGGGGTTTCTTAGCGTTTAGTTATTCCACTAATTTATAATAGCATAAAATATATTCTACGTCTTCTACATAACGTCGTATTTAAAATACACGGATAAACTGAAACCAACTTCTTTGAAAAGTAAACAACTCCCTTAGAAAAAATAATGCTGATACACGTGTCCATATCGATAAATCAATAGAATGCATACATAGATCTATGTACACATTGGTATTTAAATAAATCGAATCACCCGGTGTCGCTTGGGAATCATTTGACTTTTGATTCTACTTTTCTTTCTTTTGTTTTAACAATGCCGTTTTTAACGAAATTATATTTTCGTTATAATTTCATAAAAAAATTGTATTTCTTGTTCACGCGACTTTCCTATTTAAATATATCCTCTTTTATTTTTTTATAGATGCGTTTGGCATCTTGCCTTGTTTTTTCTTCTGTAAAATTCAGTTGAATAAAGCCTTGAAATTGTCTCTCTTCTTTCGTCTTCATTACGCGACAATTTATTAAACTAAATTTCTTCATACAAATTTTCTCACAGTTCGATGTATTTTCTGCAGACACTCAGACTAGTAAGTTCTGAAGATTATAGTATTGTAATTTTACTTACTATTTTGTCTACTATTGCTCTGTTAAATCCAGACAAACTCGAAGTCCTTTACTGAAACATTAGTGCTACCATTGCTGACATTATCAAGAATTATTCAGGGTTTGAACATGCGATTGAATGAAGCCATTTATGACAAGATTCCTATCGTTATTCATGCTAGACATTTACTTTTAACACGCCTACAACAGGAAAATGAGTCCGTAGACCAGTATCTTCAGGCATCGAGTCACGTTGCCGATGACTGTTGTTTCGGAGATGTCACTGCTGATGCTCGCAGGGATGAATCTGCCTGCGATGCGTTTATACGTGGCCTTCAATCTTCTGTGATATGTGCCAAATTGCTTTAAAATAATACGCTGAATCTCAAGGAGACTACACAATGCGCTAGAGCTTTGGAACTGGTTCATCTTCCTGTCATGCGCTTTTCAGATTTAACCTGATCTGCCATTGCTGAAACTAAAAACGTGTTTACTCATTCTGTCGATATTATCACTGCTACTTATATTACCAAAAACGTGTTCATTGATGCCGCTGATCCGCCTATGGAGTGTGTTGCCCTTCCTACACATGACAGGAAAACTGCAATTGTAGAGGAAATCTGCCGCCACTGTCCTGCCCGCGATAAATGTCGTAACTGCAGCAAACTTGGCCATTTTACCAAAGTTTGCCGTTCTACCAAACCGACATTTTTACGTTCTACCTCAGCTGTTATAGTGTCATGTGTTAAAGATAGGGATAAGACTTCTCCCGTTATTAAAATTGTAAAATTAAAGAGTAAATGATTCGTCGCCTTTATAGACACTGAAGTGTTCCTGGTTTAGAACAACAAAATTAAAGAAATAATAATAAAAAAAAAGAATTCGTCTTTTCAAGCCGACAACTGCCGGGTTTGAGATCACCACTGTCACCAACCTTTGTCTGTCTGCCTCTCCCCGACCTAAACTGTCACCTCCTTTTATACATGTCTCCTGCGTGATTTCGCGTGATTTCGCATGTCTTCCACCAGCGCACACCTTTTAAAACTATGGGCGCCATCTTGATTTCTCTCTCTCTCTTTCGCCCAACCTCACCCGACACACACGCGTTTCGTTTCGCTTGATCTGTTTTCCCCTTTCTTTTTTCTCCTTTCCTTCTGCTAACTTTAAACAACATACCTCCCTGGTCTCTGGATCACATTTCATAATCCCTCATCCACTGTGGCTGTTGTCTTTTTCTACTTGGTCTCTGAGTTGTCTCGCCATCCTCCCGCTGCACATCGCTTTCCACCGTTTCATTTTCAACTAGCCTGATATCAAGAATATGTCTCGGTACTCCATCTACCGCAATGTTTTTGCTAGTATTATTCCCGGTTATGTGTCCTCTGCTCCACTGTGTGGTACATCGCGCCCCTGTGGGCTTCACCCATACTTCATCACCGAGTTTGATGGTCCCTGTTGTCTCTGTCTCCTTGCTTGCCGGCTCAACCCTAGGATGCCTCCAGGAGTATTTGAATATTGACAGGTGTGGAACTGTCCATTGCTGTTGCCTCGATCTATGCATGTATCAATAGACCGCTTGCTCAGACGAGGGGTTCCATCTCTCTGCCACTGCCTTTATTGTCCGGTGGTTTCTTTCTACAATCCCGTTGCCGCTGAGTCTATAGGCAGCTCTAAAGAATTGATGGATATTCCATTTCTTTAGCACATCCGTAACTGCTGCCGATCTAAAGGCGGTACCATTTTCGGTTAAAAGCTCTTCTACCGGACCGCGCTCCAGAAACACCACATCAAGGGCTGCTGCTATTTCACTGTATGTTTCACCTCGCAGCCTTTTCCATAGGGCAAAGTGCCCGGGGCCACAGTCGATCATTGTCACGTAAAGTCCACCCCTGTAATGGGTGACATCAATTACGAGTGTTTTTTTTTTTCAGGTCCCAGTCACACCTAGTTCTCCAGCTTCATACGCCCTTTTAGCAGGGTCAATTGACTGACGCTTGTCACAAGTCCTGACCACTTGCTTCACTTGTTCCTTTGGGACACTCGGATCGATTTTTCTCACCAGGTACAATGTCCTCTCTACACCCATATGGTACAGATTGTGCAACTCTTGCACCCCAGAGTTATTCAGATGAGTCACTGCAGCAATATGTTCTTTTTTTGGCACAAGCCAGCTTTTTCTCACTCTTGTGAGAGTATCTGCTTTGTTCTTCTCAGAGGCAACCATGATTACACGCAGCTTAAAAGAAAACTCCTGCATCAGCTTAGCCATCATCCCGAGCCCACGTTTCACTAGCATCTCTACTGCCCCTTCCGTTCTTAATCCTTCTTGCTCCTCCTTTGAGCAAGTTATCGTAACATGCCACCCTGTTTGTTAACGTAGGTGGTTCATTCTTCCATACCAACTCCACTGTTTGATTCCTTCGTTAACCTGCTCTGTTACTGCACATCCCGCTGGTCTGAACCTCACGCCATTGCTGTCGACTGTGACACCTCCAAGTCGGCATATTACGTCCATTCCGACAATCGCTTGGACGCCAGGTACCAGGTGATCAGTGACAACCGCATGTACTCTCATCTGGTGATCCTCGATTTCAATTGTAACAGTCCTCCTCCCTCGACATTTCACTCGTGACCCATCGAATGCCACTACTTCGCCTTTCCCTTTCCATCCTCTGACAAGGCTATTGTGCACTATGGTAGTGGTACAGCCAGTATCGGACAGGGCCATAACTCACCGTCCTTCCACCACAATTTCACGCTTGGGCATCTGCTGCGAGCGCGCCATTAATCCCAAGTCGGGGCAGCTGCTGGCGCTTCGGCTCCCCCTTGACAGTTTCCCGGACTCTTGCAGTTAATTGCCATGTGACCACTCTGATTACATCTGTAGCACACAGTCCTTTCCAAGAACTCTGTAGGTGCGGGCCCCACATTCAAAACATGCGCCTCGCGGTCTCGGGTGGCTTTTGCTCTCATCCTTCCATACTGTTGCCACCGTTCCTACGGCCCCAGAGGGTTGGGTGCTCACTAATATTCTTGCAGTTGGGAGCAGATCACTCATATTCAAAGTCTCGATACCTGGGACCTGCTGCAGCCTCTTGGAAATCTCCTCCTGGAACCCGGTAACGAATGCCATCTTTGCTACGTGATTCGCTACCTGTCTCCGAATTCCTGCCAGTTCCACAAACATTTTGACTTCATTTGCATACACATCCACGAATTCCCCCGTCCACCTCCTCTCTTTTAATTTGTTATACGCCTCAAACGGCCCTTCCGCAATTGCCTGAATCATTCTGACTATGATCGTCTCAGCGTCCTCCTGTTCACAGGAGCTCAGCTCCAAATATAGGGCTACCGCGTCACCCTCCAGGAACAACGGTATCACTGTGGCAACATCGCATGTCTTTTGCCAATAGGTCTACTTTCTTCGCCACTGAACGGCTTTATCATGTTGTTCAGGCCGGTAGCCATCGCCGAAATAGCTTGAAGTGTTCCTGGTTTTAGGACAACAAAATTAATGAAATAAAAAAAAAGAATTCGTCTTTGCAAGCCAACAACCGTCTGGCTCTCCCCGACCTAAACTGTCACCTCCTTTTATACATGTCTCCCGCGTGATTTCGCGTGATTTCGCGTGAATTCCACCAGAGCACACCTTTTAAAAGTATGGGTGCCATCTTGATTTCTCTCTATCTCTCTCTTTCTCTCTCTCTCTCTCTTTCTCTCTCTCTCTCTCTCTCTCTCTCTTTCGCCCAACCTCACCCGACACACACGCAGTAAGACCTCTGTTCGTTTGATCTGTTTTTCCCTTTTTTCTCCTTCCCTTCTGTTAATTTAAAGCAACAGACACCTGTATCTCCGATAACTTTATCAGTGCTAGTATTATTAAAACAATGAATTTGTCAACTTAGAAACGAGATCCCATAATTTTCAGTGGCGTGATTCGCTATTTCCCTTTAGCTATCTGAATATTGCACTGCGAACATTACCTTCAACGCCTACGAATTTAAAGAAATTTACTTCACAGTACTTCCTAATTCCTGTACGGAGATTATACTCGCAGAGACCTTCTTAAAACTGTATCAGTATTATTATTTCTTTTTGCGGGTCTTAGAATATTCTAAAAAAAAAATCTTCGTTTCAATTAAAATCAGTTGCGCTCCCGTTAAATTATTCCGAAACTTGATCCTTAATTGTAAATCTATTACCACTAAGTCTTGGTATGACAGTGTTGAGGATACTCAATTCATTGGAAAAGAAATTCTACAACTGTTTAAGGAAGATATAATTGAACCAAGTCATTCTTTGTGGCGGGCGCAAATTCTTGAAACTTCTTTACTTAATAAAAAGAAACTTCCAAACTATTAATTGTTTCACCTTGCTTGATGCATATCCCTTTCCATGAATCAAAAATCTTGCAAACCAAATAAGCCCAGCATCGTATCTTCGGTTCATTCGATTTGTTTAAAGCGTACTACCAGATTGAAATTTGCGCCTATACGATTTTACAAGCTGGAAATTGTCTATATCAATTTAAACGAACACATGGGTATCACAATTCTGCATTTCAACATGTCATGAATTCTTTTATCTCCAATGACAAAATATCTGGAACCTTTTCGTATTTAAATGACATAACAATTTGCGGTAAAACCCTGGAGGAGCATGACGTCAACAGGAGGAGCATGATGTCAACTTTAAGAAACATACAACCTCTAAAAATACAGAGGGAAAATCAGTTTTTACTTCGTTCTATTACTCTGCTTGGATGTAAAATTTGTATTGAAACTCTTAAACTCCATCCTGGGCACTTGAAGCCTTTTTTGTAGATACCTCCCCCTTCTGATTCAAAATCGTTAAAACGATGCGTTAGTGTGTTTGCCTACTATGCACAATGGATGCCTAATGATTCATCCAAAATTCGTCCACCAGTTGAAAATGTAGCAAATAAGTTATGTACATACAAGTACATAACTTATTTGCTATAGGTATTTTCTAGGTATGGCGCCTGGATTGGAATCAGAAATGACCTTTTTTGTTACGTCATATTTTAGAGTTTTGGCATGCGCGATTTCACTTTTTTTTTTATTTAAGACCGCTGCATGCCGCATGGTTGAATATTCAGGAAACTGTCACGAGGGGTGGAACGCATATTAGTCTGCTACCAAACCTTGGAGGAAAATCAAGGTTGTAACAAGGAAACCTGTTGCAATGTTATTCCCAACTTCTTGCTTCAAGAGCCTAAACTACAGGGAATTCGCTTTAAAAAACAATTCCCGATGCAATTCGTCTTTTGAACTTACACAATGAAGTTGTCTGCCTCAGTATAATATCCATTGTTAGGTCTTTTATTTCAAAGCGTTATTCTAGCTTTTATTTGATATCGTTTTTATTTCACCTTCCGTTTTATATCGCTTTGTCATTTGGTCATAGAAGAAACCGCGCAAAACACGAAAGCCCTTCCGCCGCTTCGATGTTTGCCTTTGCGATTCTCAGCTTCTTATTTAGAAAATACTGGCTTCTTACGTCGTGATTTTCGCTTTGAATAGAAAACATAATTGCATTCGACACAATCTCACAATTACTTCCACTCATTCTCCAGACAGAATCATGTGTTAGCAACAATGTGCCTTCTACCTCCCGTGGTTGTAAACAATTAAGAAGAACTCAAAAAAGACACATTCGGATCTTCTGTAAATGTTAGCGACGATGAATTGCTGTTTGTTATTAAAATCGATACCTCAGAAAAGGCTATCGGGGGCATTCTTTTACAAGCTAGGAAACCTCTACGTTCTTTTCTCGATCATTATTTTTTTGAAACGCAACTTAATATAGTCGAAATAAAAAGCGTATGCCATAGTTGAATGTGTTTGTAAATGGAGGGACCTTATTGCTGAGAAAGACATACTATAGGATGCTTTACGTTCTATTTGCTCTCTATTATGCACCATCATTAATGCTACTCTTCACGAGAGCGTTTTCAATTTTTAAAGGCGTTGAGCTAGTGGAATTCCTTGAAGCTTATCCTACACATGCAAGAATTCGCATTGTGATGGTCGGGAAGATTCAGTAGCACTGAAACATTTGGTACATTTTCCACGCTCGAATCGACCTCAAGATTCTGCTGAAAACGTTCCTCCCGACGTAAACTGTGCAAATCCGATTCCTTCACCTGGTTCAAGAATATTCCTTCACTTTGTGTACGTTCTACAGAAGATGAGTGTTGAATCAGAATGCCGAGAGTCATTCTCTCTAAAGATCTGAAATATATCCTTGTTCTTCTAGTGATTAGTTACTTTCCCGACTCGTAAACTGGTCCACCGTCTGCATTTATAAAAGTGGGGGAAAGTGTTATAATTTCTTATAAGTTGAGTTGAATAAAGTCTTGATATAGTCTTTCTTCTTTCGTCTCCATTGCACTACAATTTGATTTTTAATCATATTTTTGTTATTTTACCTTTATTTCCACTAAACAAGGTGCATTGCTATTGAGACGTAAGAGGACCATGTAAATTAGCCATTATACCTACAAGGTCATCCTAAGCAGGGAGTTTAAACAACGAGATGTTTGTTCACATTACATTTAAACTTGTACATTTTAATACAGCCAGGAAAACAAGGCTAGTAGTTCAAGGGAAGACACTATTAGAGAAGAAAGCTTTCTAGCATTGAGGACCTCTACAGTAGGAATTTGGGGGCAATAAGCTTCCCAAGGTTATAGTCCTCTTCACACTCATCAATTGGAGGTCTGGTTAGTGTTTTCTCTCCTCGGTCTTTCAATCTTTGATTCACGTCTAGTATTTTGTGTGGCATCAGTTAATGCCGTTTCTTTTTTATGGGTAGTTAACTTACAATTATACAATTTCAATTTTCTTGGTTTCATGTAGCGTTTCTTTGTATTTTACTCCTGTATAAGTTTATATATGTTCGGCTTGCATCTGTGGCTCATGTATATAAGTCTGTGCATTCAAGAGTTCTCCAAAATATTTCAGTCATTTTCATTAGATTTGGAATTTAGTAAAGTCAAGTAAATATTTATGTAATAAAATATTTGAAATTTTAGTTCAGAAACAAAACAATATTTACTCAGACAATAAGATTGACCTGGTTACATGACGTAAGATAACTAAGAAAGGTTAGTTGGTTGGTTGTTTTTATTTTACGGCATATCTACACTTTTCAGGTTATTTAATGCCGAATCCAGTGATTTTGAAGAAAAGTTTTTTAATAGAATATATATTTTTTTTTTAAGTCGGATTTTATTTAACCCATAGTTGGGACCCTAACAGTTACTACCACTCTGGGTCAGAGTGGACCCGGGAGCAATGGCAATTAAAAGGTGGCTCCACACTCCCTAAAGTCCGCAAGCTGGGGCCTCACCATCGGATATCGTTTAAGGTGATATCCAGGCCCAACTAAGAAAGAAACCATGTTATCATATATTCACCGTACACAGATCAGCAAGAGTTAGTTTTGTATTAGTCAATTGACGGAGTTTAGTCGACATTAGAGTTATTGGCATGGAAGAGATCTTGTGTTTGCTGTCCATGGAAGCATCCAGTGGACACAACTAAAGAAGATGTAAAAAATAAGGTAAATGTCTGAAGCTCCGAAGGAAGCATGAATAAAGTTATCTGTGAATTATAACTTGGTGTTATGGCGTTTTTTTTTTTGTTTTTTTTTAGGAGTAAATATATCTCAATTACAGGACAACTACCAGGAAGAAAAGAACTATTCCAGAAGGTATGTTTCCCTTTTATCTGGCGCAAAGCAGACAGAAATGTTTATTCGTCTCGGTTATAAGTAGGCATCTAAAATGCATTTATTTTGTCCGAGAAGTGTCTAATTAAATATGTATATACACCCTCACGTACACAGAACAGACGCAGACGCTGTCTTTTTATACATTCATTCAAAAGACACACTTGCTGTCGGTTTAGAAATTTACATGAACACTAGCTGACACCATCAGAGATGTAAATGCACGTTGTTTATATTGACACGTATATATGTGTGAAGCTACGCAACATATGCATATATACATGCGTATATATGTACATTCATATACATATGTACATACACATGTATCCATACAAATGTATGCATACATATACATATATATACATATGGCAATTGCTTCGTCTTTACAGACTCTAGCCATCTCAATGCACCTCACCAACCTCATCATAGTTTTCAGGTTAGTCGTCAGCGACATCCAAACCCTGTCCGTTGGCCCGAAGATGACTTTCATGCTAGCATTTGACTTGCACAATCTACCACACATATGGCAGACAAAGTTGTGTGTTGAAACTTGTTTCACTTCTGGCTCCATTCTTTTTGCTCACTCTGCTCGTTGCATATGTTTTTTGGTTAATGTAAACTGCTTTTGAGAGGAGCACGCGATTACAAGCCTCACATTTCCAATTGTTCAATTCAATAGGCAAAACCGACACATTGCCTTTCCGAATGTTTTTCGTAAGTTCAGCATGACCGATTTTTTTTCTCGCAAAAATTTCAGATCCCTTTCTAACTAGCCTCCTCCATTCGGGCCGGCATTTTGCCAGGGTCTCCCTATTCTGGATAGAAATCTTGAAAGTTTTAAGATCGCCTTTTATGCAATCCTTGAAGCGCTTCTTTGGTCGATGTTGAGGACGTTTCCCAGTCTTAAGCTCGCCGTAAAACAACTGCTTAAGCATCCTCACATCCTCCATCGGAACAACATGACCTACCCAGCGCAACCGGTTCCTCCTCACCATTGCTTCGATGCTCAAACACTCAGCCTTCCCAAGAATATCCGTATCAGGTGTCAGTGATGCCATTTTACATTTAGAATTCACCTGAGGCATTTCTGATGGAATCTCTCGAGTTGCTTCAAGTCCAACATTTAAATGAGTAAAGTAAAACAGAAAGTACAGATGTCGGGTAAACACTGATCTTGGTTTTGACAGAGATGCCACGATCATACCACAGCCATTTTTCTAGTGTTCCAAATGCGGTGCTGGTCTTCTGGATGTGAAGACGCATCTCCGCACCAAAAGAGCCATCTCTGGAGACTGTGCTACCTAAGTACACAAATGTGTCCACAAGATCCAGCCTACGTTCCCCCACATTTGGTTCAATGTATGGAGCACCAGGTGCAGGGGTGAATATCACTTTCGTCTTCTTAATGCTGATAGTTAAGCCAAAAGCATCACATGCTGCTGAAAAACACTTCATTATATTTTGCATATCACGCTCTGAATGAGGCACAAAATCATCATCATCATCATAGAGTAGTTCCCTAACTAAACCTCCAAATGTTTGTGACTTGGCATTAAATCTTCTTAGATTAAATATTTTACCCGTAGTCCTAAAACGGTGAAAACCACCTTTGTCGCAATCCTTAGATGCGTATGCAAGAAGCAGTGCGAAGTAAATTGAGAATAGTGTTGGAGCCGGAATATCCCTCTGTTTCACATTGTTGTCAACGACAAACTCCCTAGATAGTTGTCCGTTGAATGCAACGCAAGCCTTCATATTTCTTTGGAGTTCTTGACAACCTAACAAACGTAGGAGGACATCCAATCTTTCCAAGAATTACCCACAAGGCCTTTCTGGTCACGGTATCCAACGCTTTTGTAGGGTCCATGAATACTTGATAAAGTGGCATCTGTTTTTACATAAATTTTTCCTGCAGCTGCCTTGCAGTAAATATCATATCCACAATGCCCTCAGTGAAACCACATTTCGCCTCGGGAATGATTAACGGACATATGTTTTCGATGAGCCTATCCAACAAGGCTCTCGCCAGCACCTTCCCTGCCGATTCAAAAATCGTTATCACACGGTGGTGATCGCAGTCAGATTTTGTTCCTTTCCCCTTGAGGAGAGAGACTAATAGGCCGTTTATACAATCCTGTGGTACTGGTGAACCCAGCCAAGACTTTTTGATCAGTGTGTATAAAGCATTGGCTATATGCATCCCTCCATATTGAAGCAGCTCAATGAGAATGCAGACTGGTGCTTTCCAAACCTTTATCTTCTTCAAAGCAGAGACAACCTCATCCAGTGAGCGTAACTTATCCATGTAATGAAGCTGAGGCGGGTTTCCAATAACATTTTCATCAACATGAGCTGAAAAAACAAATCAGCTCTCTGATTTTACCTGGATCTTTGATGAGAGTTGACCTATCTTTGAACAGTAAAGGTACAAAAGGAGCAGGCTTTGTGCCAAAAACCTGCTTAAGACTATATAGGTCTTTGGTGTCTTTCCGATTGTAAGTAGATTGAACCTCTGCAGATATATTGAACCACCACACATTCTTCATTCTCCTGGGCTGTCTCTATAGAACCACCTCATGCTCCTTGTATTTTCTTTCGACGACTGTTGTTTTTGAGATTGTCATTCCAAAGTGTTTCATGGAGGGCCATTTTTCCTCCAAAAGAGCCTTTATCTCTGCATTCCATATATCATGTTCCCGACTCACACGCGCATTGAAATCACCGAGGACAATCAGTTTCTCTTCAACTGGTACAGCTGCAATGGTATTTTGAAGAGTCTCATAAAAGGACATGATGTTTTCTTCTGCGGATTTCATAGTTGGTGCATGCACCGACAGAATAGACAAGCATCGACCACATGCCAGAGAGACACTGAGCTTCCTGAGACGATCAATGATTCCTGTTGGATGTTCAATAGATACTTATGGCCACATATATTCATTTACACACACACACACACACACACACACACACACACACACACACATATATATATATATATATATATATATATATATATATATACATGCATATCTATATTTACATATGTATACATATTGTTGTGGTTGCAAGGTTGAACAATAATTAGTAAGGAAATACAATGAAGACGCAAACAACAAGATAACGCAATAATAAGTGTATTAAAGAAAAGGTATATTTACAATATGTACAAATGACGGTGTCGAGTCAGAGAGTCTTGGTGGGAGGACATGTACGCTCTTCGGCGTCACTTCCGGTGGCATTTGAGTAAGACACACCAAGGCCAACCTAGGCTTGCCATTTATAGTGTTATGTTATTCGCATATGCAAATAAGTGGTTGCCACCACAACACATATATACATATATATATACATATACATATAAACATACATAGCTATACATACATACATATATACATGTATTAAAACATATATATATATATATATATATATATATATATACTTACACATATACCTATATATATATATATATATATATAAATATATATATATATGCCTACATATGTATTTTACTTATATGCATATATATAAACGTATATATACATATATTTTGGAGTCCAACTCTAAAGTCATACATAAAGGACGTGTTATTGCCGCACACAAACAAAATAATTTCCCCGACGTCAAGGGGGGTTAAAAAAAGAACTGTTGCAAAGCTGATAACAATAAACATAACACACATAACAATAAACATAACACACATAACAATAAACATAACACACATAACAATAAACATAACACACATAAGGAACAACACTGACACAAGTGATTTTTATAAAAAACGGGAATGTTTATTGGCTAAGGATGTAAACAAATATCACAAGAAACACAAGAAAGTATAAACAAGGTAATGTTAAGAAAAGGAAATAAAATTGGTTTGGGGATAATTATATTTTCATGAGGAAGGCAAAGATTAAAAATATACACGTATGAGTCTGATGGAACACTTTTCTGGTTTTGGGAAGAGAATTACTTTTGGGGAGCAGAATAAGTTCATTATGTTCTTGGCATAAATAGGAAATAGTATACATTTAATTCGACAATTCAAGATTACTTCACTTTTGTAGAATGGAGAGAATCAAGATTTTTATACAAATGTGTTTTCTTAAATTTCAGCTTCGGTTTTAGTTGAAAATTGCAGTTGATTTCAGGTGAAGATGTCGTGGGTGATTGACGAAAGTGGTTCAGAGTTTTCAAAAGACAATTTTTGCAAAAAAACAAAAAAAAAACGGGTCAGCCGAAAGAACTCTCTTAACTCTCAATTTATTTTCCACTTGTACTTGTGATAACATTTATCTGTTGTGGCCGATTCTAAGAGGTTTTATTGAGATACCTTGTTAAGGACTGGTCAGTATTTTGTGTGTGATTTCTGTCAAAAAAGACGATTCGCATTGCTTAAATGAAAGGTTAATTATACGATTCGTTTATAGAAATCATATTCTATCAGAATCCCCAAAATGTAATAATAGATACATATATGCATTCATGTATATACATGTATATACATATCTCTCTCTCTCTCTCTCTCTCTCTCTCTCTCTCTCTCTCTCTCTCTCTCTCTGTATATACAGTGGGGGTCAAAAGAGTTTGCAGACCTATTTTTTCTTAATTTCTTTATTAATTTTGCTTTATTTCTCATTTTGGACTCTTCCATCATTTGCTGGTTGCTATTCTGGTTCGTTCTATTACTACATTTAACAATAAAAGCCAGAATTTGATAATAGTTCGACATTTTCCACTTTTCTGGTGAGCCAAAAGTTTATGCAGGTAATCTTAATTTATTGATAATGGCTAAAGGAAAGATGTTGATAGATAGAGAGAAGGGTGAAATTGTTACATTTCTTGCTGCAAAGAAGTCTGCATTGGAAATTTCGAAAATTTTGAAACGAGATCATCGAACTGTGAATCGTTTCGTCATTGAAGGCAAAGATGAAAGAAAAAAGCATAAAAGTGGCAGACCAAAGGTGACTTCACCACGAGATATTAGAAAAATCGAGAGGAGTTTGCTAGCAAACCCACACAACACAAGCAAAGCTATTTTCGACCATGCAGGAGTGTCTGGCATCTCTAAAAGGACCAGAAATCGGATTTTGAAACAGATAGCCGACCAGAGAACACAGACAAAATGTCCTCCTTTGAGTAATAAACTGTCAGAAGCGATTAGCATGGTCCACTAAATATTTGAAAACCAATTTTCAAAATGTTCTCTGGACTGACAAGGCCAGAGCAACCCTCGACGGCCTCGACGGAAGGGATGACTTCTTAAAAGCAATAGCTCACTCTTGCGATTCAGACGTCAACAGGGAAGATGAGAAGTGATGATTTGGGCTGGTATTATTTGAAGTGAGATTGTTGGTCCTTTTCTTGTCCCTGACTGTGTCAAAATGAATTCTGTGAACTACTGCAAGTTTTTGGAAGCAAATTTATTGCCCTGGTTGAATTCACAAAATGATGCTCTCAACCAGAATCTAATTATCCAACAAGACAATGCCCCAAGCCATGCTTCTCGGTCCACAAAAGCTTGGCTTTCAGACAAGGGGATCTCTGGTGAACGTCTGATGGACTGGCCACCTCAGAGCCCGGATTTGAATCCGATAGAGAACCTCTGGTCGATTCTGAAGAGGAAGGTTGATGAAAACGGGCATCAATTTCATAGTAAAAAAGACATCTGGGAGAGAATCAAGAAGGTATCTTCTGAAATCACACCTCAGCAAGTGTATACATTAACATCCTCTGTCGATAGGAGGCTGATTGATTTGATTAAAAATGGAGGAAAGCGAATAAAGGGTTAAATAGTTTCATAAATTCGTATTGTTCTGTTAATTGTTATTTGAGTAATAACTGTTGTTTTATTGCAATATGTTATCAATATATGGTACTATAATCATGATGACACAATTTTTCGAATTATATCATGTTTAAAAATGGTATTTGTTGCGGATAAATGAGTGCTTGCAAACTCTTTTGGCCCATATTCCTCCCTGAAATCATTTAAATATCCATACCCCCCCCCCAGAATATGATTATTTGGTCTCCGTTTCTATGAATTTACTTCATATATTTGCATATCAAACAGTGAGTAACATAGTTATTATATTGGAAAATATTGAAGCATAAATTTATCAATTTATACAATTTGCAAACGCTTTTGACCCCCACTATATATATATATATATATATATATATATATATATATATATATATATATATATATATATACATGTATATACACCCAGATATGTCTGTGGAATAACGGTTGCCTACCATACACACGCACACACATACATACATACATACATACATACATACATATGTATGTATATATGTATATGTATGTATGCATATCCACGCATATATATATATATATATATATGCGTGGATATACATATATTTTCATATATTACTACGAGCTTCTATTTGCGTATTTGACACCGTTGAAGTCAATACAGAAACTTAATACATGACGTGTTATATGTCCTTATAACATTTTATCTGGATAACTTGCCGACTTCTTCTGACGCTCAGTAATAATGACTTTTAAAATGAATATATTCAATGATTAGATGCCGCACAAGAAACGTGATCACGTGCGAAAATTTCAAACGATGTTTTACATGCTAATCACTTGCTAGTGATTGAAAAAATATTGTGCCAAGTTTCGTCATTAACATTATTGATTTTGGGAATGTATTGTTTTATGTAAAGTGCTTCAAGAAATCTTGACGTTTGCTTCGAAGCTGATCATGTTCCATATGCGCTATCTTATCACTATATGCATTCACTTTTAAAGCCATAAATTACTGACCGTTTGAACAACTAAGTAGTAAAGACATCGTTTGAAAAATATGATGATTAGATGAATCAAAACGAAACTACTCTCGAAAATACAACAAAACTAAGCAAAAATTGAACAACAAATTAATCGAACTTACTTATACCAATTTAATAGAAATGTTGAAAAATTGGAAACATGAAAAAAGGGTCGTATCAAGCAGAAGCACTCCGTGTGATTTAATAACATTTGCCTTTTTTTACATGGGGGCACCACTTACTAAGGCCCGGAGGCCACTCAGGGATAAGAGTTATTGCGTGTACAGTAATCAATGAGATAGTATTGTAGTAATCATTAGTATTGGAGATTTGATAGAGTGTCTTACTTAAGGGGGCGGTTTGTCAGGAATTTGTTTATGTTGGATTTGAAGACATCCAAGTTGTAGTCAGGTGGGAAACAGGCGAACGGAAGAGAGTTCCACAATCTTGCACTTCTGAGAAAGAAGCTCTACTCATGGAATCTACGTTTGGATTTAGGCACAGATAAAGAGTGGGGGAAATTATTGACAGTAGTTTCAACCAGACGGGTGTTTCTCGTGAAAGATTGGCGAGGGAGGACGAGAGATTGGAACTCAGACGAGCACTTGCCATGGAAATAACGATAAAACAAAGACAGGCTCGCAACGTCTCTTCTGTCGGAGAGAGGCTGCAGGGAAGAGAAAAGGGCATCCCCATGCCTTACCATGATCACCATGATTACATCAATAAAATGATGACTATCCTGGAAGACACCTTTAATCGAGATCAAGTTCCAAAAACTTGTCAAATTGTTCAGAATTTATTCCCGCTTCCATTTCAAATTTAATCCGATCATCTGCTTCTATTCGCCTCCGTATGTATGGTTTGCATAAGACGCATAAAAGTGGAATGCCGTTGAAACCCATATTATCAATGATAGGGTCCTCTCAACATAAATTAGCCAAATGGCTGACAAGTATCTTGGAACTTTATAGATCATTTTACATTAAAGATTCTTTTATTTTTGCCAACTTTATACAAAACTATACTTAGTCTGATAAATTTATGTGTTTTTTGATATTTCTAATTTCTTCACGTGTGTTCCACTCTTAGATACTATTAATATATGTGCTGAGTCAATTTCCAACTCCCCTCATTCCCGAAAATATTCTCGTAGAATTTATGAAATTCGCCACTATGTCGGTTGAATTTAGCTTTAATGGTATCATGTACAGACAGGTAGATGGTGTAGCATAGATTATCTATTGGAACTAGATTTGGGTAATATATTTGTAGGTCATCACGAAGAGGGTCGATTATCTTATTTGACATAATACTTAGTGTGGAAACGATTAATCGGAGATCTTTACCATCCTTACGTTGACGGCACCTTTTGCCTATTCGACAACGAGACGAAAGCGGACGCCTTTTTTCACGCCCCTTAAAAACGTTTAAGTTTAAAGTCGACAAAGAAACCAATTCTACTCTTCTATTTTTAGATGTTCTTGTTTCCAAGACTTTTTCAGGTTTTCTTACTTCCATCTACTGTAAACAAATAGTTACTGGTCTCTATATACGGTGAGACTTATTTTGTCCTATAAATCAAAAGCTTAATTTAATTAAGCCCCTAACACATATGGCTTTAATGATTTGTTCGAAGTTCAGTCTGGATGACGAAATTAATTTAATTACTAAGACCCTTTGCAACAATGGTTACCCTTACATATTGTTGAATCTACCATTAATAAGAAAGTTTCCAATTTTTATAAATCTAAAGAAACTTCGTCTACCTTGGCTAGGTAATATCAGTGACCAATATTCCAAACATGGTTTCCGTTCTGCGAGATCAACAGCAGATGTGCTAACGGTTATATCTCATAGAATTAGCGAATCTCTTGACGGAGGCTTCCTTTCTAGGGCAATTGCTCTTAACATATAAAAGGCCTTTGATAGGGTATGGTATATCTACTTCATAAGATATCGAGCTACAGTATAGCTGGAAATGTTTTCTCAACTATTAAATAATTTCTGTCGAATAGGTTCATAAGAGTAGTGGTTGATGGGCGGAAATTAGAAGCTCACAGTATTAATGCTGGAGTCCCTCAAGGGCCCATCCTGAGCCGAACTCTCTCTCTCTGACCTACATCAATGATCTTCCAAATAACATCCTATGACCATTCGTTGACATTTATGCTGACGACACTACCATCTATGGCAGTTCTCTCTGACTCTCTCTCTCTCTCCTCGGATATTGAGCACGTGTTACAATGGAGAAAACGGTGGCTGGTTACTTTTAATGCATCTAAAACCAAGCTTCTATCTTTCTACCATCACCGCTCTGTTCCCCATCTGGCACCAATGGAAATGAATGGCTTTCGTCTTAGAGAGGGATCATGTTTTGATAAGCTTCTGTGCTTGACCTTTACTCCTGATCTAAAATGGAACATATATATCAAATCCGTTGAGTACAGATTAGGTACAAAACAAAGAAAAAAGTGTATTTTCAATTTTGTTAAAAAAGGTTTTCTTTAAAAAAAACGAAAAAAAACATGTGTTAATACAGAGAGTGATCCGCGCTATTTTTTAAATCGTATTTCCACGTTTAATTAAAGTTTTATGATATGTTTTTTTTATTCAATTGTAAGGTTAAAGTACAAATTAGGTACAAAACACCCTCCCCTCCCCATGTTAAGAATGGCTTTTAAAATAATAACGTTATTATTTCAGCACGAATCACTCTCTGCATGAGTACCGATTGATGTTTTGTTTTTGTTTTTGTTTTGTTTTTTTGCTTTTTTACGGTAGTTTTTTTAAGAAAACCTTTTTTTAACAAAATTGAAAGTACACTTTTTTTCTTTGTTTTTTATTTGTTTTGTTTTTTACAGAAGTTGTTTTTACATAAGAAAATATGAATGCTTTTTCTTTATTAAAGAAATTGAGTACTCATGCACTTATTGTTCCGTGCTGAAATAACGTTATTATTTAAAAAGTCTTTCTTAACATGGGGAGGGGAGGGTGTTTTATACCTATTCTGTACCTTAACCTTACACTTGAATAAAAAAAATGTAAAATTTTTAGATTAGGTCCACCTCCACAATTTTCTTTTAAATGACAACTTTTTTCGGTTTTCGATTATGCTGAATACGGAAATCGCATTAAGATTTTGCAGAAATAAGTAGTTACTGAGATATAAAAAGTTGTATAATGCATTGTAATCTCTGGCAGCCATCTTTTTTACGCGCGTGCGCGCGCGTCATAAACAAATCTACGCGCGTAAGAATAGATGGCCGCCAAAGAATGCATAAAATAGATGGCCGCCAAAGAATGCATAAAACAACTATTTATATCTTGATAACTACTTATTTCTGCACAATTTCAATGCGATTCAGCATAATCGAAAACATATAAAAGTCGTCATTTAAAAGAAAATTGTGGAGGTGGACCTAATCTAAAAAATACCAAAAAAAAACAAAAAAAAAACTTTGATTAAACTTGGAAATACGATTTAAAAAAATAGCGCGGATTAGTAAGTCCATTAGCACCCATTAATCGACTAACGTGGCCTGATTACCAAATAAGCTCCGGCTACAATGTTGAACACGCCGTTCACGTGTTTTTTTTTTTTTTCAAGTTAAATTCAACTTTCACAATATCTTTTTATTTTTATTTTTTTAATAATTTCACGATATCTTTTTTCATAATAAATTGTTAGTAAATTGTTAGTGAAAAAAATACAAATAAAATAAAAATATTAGGTACTCATGCAGAAAGTGATCCGTGCTGAAATAATAACGATATTATTTAAAAAGCCATTCTTAACATTGGGAGGGGAGGGTGTTTTGTATCTATTCTGTACTTTAACCTTACAATTGGATAAAAAACATATAATAAAACTTTTTTTCTTTTTTTACACAGTGATCACCACTTTCAAGGCCCGGAAGCCACTCAGGGATAAGGGTTATTGCAAGTACATTACGTTAGTGTGGAGATTTGATGAAGTGTTAAATTAAGGGGGCAGTTCATTAGGAATTTGTTAACATTGGACTTGAAGACATTGAAGTTGTAGTCCGGAGGGAAACAGGCAGACGGAACAGAGTTCCACAGGCGTGCAGTTCTAAGAAAGAAGCTTTGTTCATGGAATCCGCGTTTTGATTTTTAGAGTGGGGGAAATTTTTCACAGTGGATTCAGCTAGACGGGTGTTTTTCGTGAAAGATTGGCGAGGGGGGACCAGAGATTGGAGTTCAGACGAGCACCTGCCATGAAAATAACGATAAAACAAGGATAGACTCGCAACGTCTCTTCTGTGGGAGAGAGGTTGCAGGGTAGAGAAAAGGGCATCCCTCACTAAGCCACGAAGTCTATTTTGTACTCTGTCAAGGCATGATAGGCTGTTTTTGGCCGCTCCTGCCCAGATATGGCAACAGTATTCCATCCTTGGACGTACTTGGCTTTTATATACATAGAGAATTGCATCAGTAGTGAGATATCTTCTGGATCGGTAGAAGGATCCCACCATCTTTCCAGCGACCTTGGCAACAGACTTGATGTACGTGTTCCATTTCAGATCAGGAGTAAAGGTCAAACCAAGAAGCTTGTCAAAACACGGGGCCTCACCCAGACGAGAGCCATCCATCACAATTGATGCCAGCTGGGGATCAGAGCGTTGATGATGTAAGGATAGGAGTTTGGTTTTGGATGCATTAAAGGTAATCAGCCACATCTTCCCCCACTGAACCACGCGCTCGAGATCAGAGGAGAGAGAATCCGAGAGAACTTTGTCATTTACAGCCTTTGATGGTCGTGTCATCAGCATAGATGTCAACGAATGATTTAAGTATGTGTTTAGGGAGGTCATTGATGTAGATCAGGAAGAGAGTTGGGCCCAGGATTGACCCCTGAGGGACTCCAGCATTTATATTGCAGGCCTCCGATTTTTGTCCATCTAACACAACTCTTATGAACCTATCGGAGAGAAATGATTTAATGATAGAGAAAACATTTCCAGTTATACCGTAGCTGGAAATGTTGTGAAGTAGACCCTTATGCCATACCTTGTCGAAGGCCTTTGATATGTCAAGAGCAATTGCCCTAGAAAGGAAACCTTTGTCAAGAGATTCACTAGTCCTGTGGGATATAACCGTCAGCACATCTGCGGTAGATCTTGCAGAGCGGAAACCATATTGTGTGTCACTAAGAAGGTCATTCCTGCTGAGGTGGTTGACTATTCCTCTATTTAATATGGATTCCAGCAACTTACTCATAACACACAGGAGACTTATTGGTCTGTACTGAGAGGGAGATGACTTATCACCTGAATTCTTAAATACAGGGCAAACTGATGAGGTCTTCCAGGGGGTCGGAAAGCACTTCTCCTTAAGGCAGCGCTTAAATAGTTTCGTAAGTATGGGAGCAAGTTCTGGTTGAAGCTTTTTTAACACTATAATTGGGATGCCATCCGGGCCAGTTGCTTTACTGGAATCTAGGTTTTTTATTAGCTTGGCGACCTCATGCACGGATGTTTGTATGTTACCTAGCTTGTTCTATGTTATAGGAGGAAATATGGGGAGTTGATGGCCTTCCTCGCATTGGGTAGAATTAGCTGCAAAGTTCTTTGCAAATAGTTTGGCCTTGTCTGACGCTGACGAGATGACCTCTGGTCCATTGATAATGGTTGGGATAGAACGCACACTTCTGTTCAGGATCCTATTTGTTATTTGCCAAAACTGGTGGGATCCAAGCCGCTGATCAGCTACCTTGGATTTAACAAACTGGGCATATAGCTCTCTTGCATTTTTTTTTACTCTTTTACAGTGGTTGCTGGCAGACCTGAAAGCAGCTTTAGTCTCAGTGCAACTTTAATTAAACTTGGAAATACGAGTTAAAAAATAGCGCGGATCAGTAAGTGCATTAGCACCAGAAATTGTTAGGCGAAATACAAAAAAGTGTCTACCAAGAAAACCGTTATTTTTTCAGCCATTCTTACCAAGGGAAGGGGATGGTGTTTTGTCGCTATTCTGTGCTTTCAACTAACAATTTATTAAAAAAACAAAAGGTAAATTTTCACATTAGGTCCACCGCCACAGTTTTTAACATTAGTAGGTTGGGAGTGTTTATTCCGAAAACCGTTCTTAATATGAGGAGAATGGTGGTATTTATTCCAAAAGCCGTTTTTAACAGATGAACGACAGGTAAAAGGTTAAAACACATGGTTAGGCACCGAAAGCCGTTCTTAATATGGGGAGGTTGAGAGTGTTTATTCATGGCCGCCAGTGAATTATAATGCATAGTACAGATCTTTATATCTCGAAAACTACTTGCCTCTGCAAATTTTAAATGAGATTTTCTTATTCATCATAATCGAAAATTGTGGAGGTGGACCAATGTAAAAAAAAATACTCCCCTAAAAAAAGATATCGGGAAATTTAAATTTAAGCGCGGTACCAAAAATAAAATTAGACAGAAAAATACCCCCTTTGGGTTTGTACTTGCACAAAGACTTGAAAATTAAAACAAATATATAACAAGTAAATATTTTCAAAGGCAAGATAAGTTACTTTTCTACCTAATTGGATAATTTTTAGTGTTTTTATTGGGTTTGTACTACTGTACATATAGATTCGAAAAATTGTCCAAAAATAAATGTATAACAAATATTATCAAAGGCAAGATATGTTACTTTATTACCAAAATGGATAATTTTAGTTTTTTTTTTAATGTAAAATGTTTATTCCGCTCCAAAAACACAGCGTTTACTGCTATATTTGAAAATTACAAATGGTGGCAGACTTTGTGTTAAACACGATACGTTTGGGAAAATGAGTTAAAACTAAAAAAATATATATATATATACAAAATACTGTTAAAAACCACCGAATACATGTCTGCACATATATTGAGTGAGTTCCTGACAGTATTTTGTATAGTTTTTACTTTTAACTCATTTTCTCAAACTTAACGTATCCAACACAGTCCGTCGCCATTTGTATTTTTCAAATATACTGATAAACACTACATGTTTTCGACCCGATTAAACATTTTACACTAAATAAAAACACTAAAATCTTATCCAGTTAGGTAGAAAAGTAACTTATCTTGCCTTTGATAACATTTATTTGTTATATCAATTTTTCAACAACCCGTTTTATTTACTGTAACATTTAGTCGGCTCGAAAAACAGTGTTTATCAGTGTATTCGAAAAATACAAATGGTGACGGATACTGTTGATGATGTTAAGTTTGGGAAAATGATTTAAAACTAAAAAAAAAATATACAAAATACTGTCAGAAACCCACCGAATATGTCAGCCCATGTCACGATAACATATAATCAGTGGGTGTCTGACACTGTTTTGTATAGTTTCTTAGTTTTTAACTCATTTTCCCAAACAACGTATTCAACAGAATCCGCGACCATTCGTCTTTTTCAAATACATCTATAAACACTGAGTTTTCGAGCCAATTAAACATTTTACATTAAATAAAAACACTAAAACATTATCCAGTTAGATAGAAACATAATTTACCTTACCTTTGCTTTCATTTATTTGTTTTTGGACAACTTTTTCGAATCTGTGTATAGTAACCCCCCTCACCTAAATATTAATTAAAATCTCACATTTTTTAATACAATAACAAAAAAAAAAAAACCCAAAACTTTTTAGCGTTTCAATATTTTAGCAACGTTCGGCTTAATCCACTGAATGTTGGTCGAGCCCAAGCCATGATTGACGGTAACTTCCGAAGATCCGGATCCAATTCTACAAGAGTACCATTTTATTTTTTTTCATTTTCGCTTTTTTTTATTACTTTTTTGAGTGGATTGCTGTATTAAGAATATAAGAAACATGCATTTTCTCTTTTTATTAGAATTTTCCATTACACCAAATTGAGCCACAGCAACGCGTCGCAGGGTACAGCTAGTTATATATATATAATTAATTAATCGTTTATTATATATTATAATTTATTGATTGTTATACGTTATAATTAATTAATTTATTATATATTATGATTAGTAAATAGTTGATTAAATATTATAATTAATTATATATTATGATTAATTAATTAATTATATATTATATTTAATTAACCTACATACGAATATATTTACACACATCAAATATTTATTCATCTTCATTTTCATAAATGTTGTTTCACAACGTTTCGGCCAACTATTCCTCTGGCCTTCGTCAGGTTGTTAACCGTGACGGGATAGGAATACTAAGTCTTTTAACTATATCTTCAGTAATTACTGCCGTCTATAATCGTTGTCGTTATACACATTTTGGCAAACTAATCCTCTGGCCGGCTTTGGGTAGGATTGAAACCGTTATCTTCAGACAATTGAATCGTAGAGATTCCACTGCGTCACGGGCCCCGAAGGGCGATCAAGGTGGGATTTTTTGGTCTTATAAATCCAAGTTATTCGTTCTTATATGGTCTTCCATCGTCGGGTTTATTTTATTATTAGAATCCTTTTGAGATGAGTAATTTGTATATATATATATATATATATATATATATATATATATATATTTTTTTTTTTTTTTTTTTTTTTTTACAGACTGTTATCCTTATCTTCATAGTTGTTGTTTCACAACGTTTCAGCCAACTACTCCTTTGGCCGTCGTCAGGTGGTTAACCGCGACGGAATAGGAGTGCTGAGTCTCTTAACTATATCCTCAGTAATTATTGTCATAGTCGTTGTCGTCTCACCACGTTAAACATACAAATTACTCATCTAAAAAAAATTCCAATAATGAAAATAATATACTATTCGGTACTGAACCGACCATGGAAGATCATATAAGAACGAAAAACTTGGATTTATAAGACTAAAATTGCCCTTTAGGTCTCGTGGCGCACTGGACGGGTTGCGGTTCCAGGTGAGCATTGTCTGAAGATAGCGGTTTCAATCCTACCCATAACCAATTCTATTGAGGAAAAGACTTCTATGCTACGTTTGACCACAAAAAGAGGACTGCGAGGTGGAAATGGGCAACGAACCGCCAGATGAGCAATACCATTCCAGAGTTTGCTAAGAATCGAGCTGCATACAAAGACGAACTTCATATATGCATTGATTACGGTTGGCTTATACCGTATCCACGCGAACGTCTGCGGCCCCCTCCCCGAGGATTAATCTCGTTTATGGCTATTAAGCAACCTACTAAAGATAAAGTGCAACATGTAATAGATTACAGACTATTAAATCAACATGCTGATGTTTTCACTGCGAATACTGATGTGTGCACGGCTAAACTACGAGAGTGACATCAGAAGGGGATTTATATTGCTGGATTTAAAACTACCTGAAGATACGAGTAAATGAGTTGCTGTGGCCATTTCAGACAGCAATGATCAAAGGAGAAAGATATTGTTTGACATGTTTGTGTTTTGGCGTAAGTGTTACTCACCATTAAAACTGTTTTGATGCAACATTGATATATATATGTCAATGAGGACATAATGTATGCAGATATGATTTGAATGAAACTAGATTCCTTCGATTTAGTAAGTAAGGGTCCTAAGCGCTTAAAGCATTGGTTGCTAGTGTAGAACCTTGACGTCTGAGAGAAGTGTAACACTTTACGATGGAAGCGAGGGAGCCCAGTTCCAATATAACGTAGTGTGTTGAGAGATGATGCATCACTTTTTATTTGCAATAAATTAGGACATTTACGTGTCTGTGAATGACTCCAATGAGCAACAGGAGTACTAAAAAAGCTGAGTGACTGTGGTTACCGTCACAAAAAGAATGGGATGACATGATGGCGATTTTCTTAAGCAAATAATGGCCGAAACATTGGCTAGATTATGTAGGCACGACCCTGCCCGAAACGGATAACATGTCTGGACTCTAATTTAAATGCAAGGATTGAAACAAATTCTTTAGCTACAGGAGTGGTATTGAAACGATTTGGTACTGTTTAGAAGTGCGTGCTGATTTCGTCAGAAAAATAATGCTCAACATATCAATTTGACTGAACGTGATACTAAGCTAAAAAATCTTGCACTGCAGTGGCAGATCAGTATCGTGCATATCCACACTGACGACTCAATATGTGTTTACCACTGATTGACCGACATTCTAACAGCTTGCAAGTTAACATTATACTCGGTTCATCAGAGGATAATCTGACTGATTAATAGACTCGAATGTCAAAGGGGTGGATTGATTTAATGAGGCAAGGATCTGACATGTGCAGTATTAACAAATTTATTGACATCCGTGTAATACATCAGAAAAATGGATGTTCTAGAATTCGTCGAACCACATTTTGTTCAAAGAGTGTGTCCCGCAACTACGAAGGCATCGAACAAGGTAATCATACACTCGTGTGACAAGCGTCAGCGAATTTGTCCTGCTCTGGTCTGGTGGGAAAAATGAAAGCTCGAGATAGAGGGCAACTAGTGTCGGATATGCATGGATATTATGATGGCAAACATTTCTTGATTTTAACAGATTATGGCCCAAAGCGTTTCATGATATTACATCTGTTGACACGACAGGATGCATCGAGTATTATACGTCAAATAAGATCAGTCTTTTTAACGTGGTCCCCACTTGAAATCTTGACTGATAATGCCTCTACATTTCGATGTCAAGAATTTCAGAAATTCACAAACGAATAGGAACAAACGAATAGGAACAAACGAATAGGAACAAACGAATAGGAACAAACGAATAGGACCTGTTACCGACGTGCATATTTTCCAGAAGGTAACGATATAGATGAACAGTATCACTGAACTGTCAAAAGAATTGCAGCCAGGATCAAGTGTTCGATTCCAGAAGCTGTATACTGGTATAATGCAACACCATCAGTTGTGCCAGCGAGCGGATACAGGAAATAGATGTCATATCATCACTTGTTAGAGTTGTCGACACACCATATAAAGTGGGGGGGGCGTGTTTGGGTAAAATTCTTGACGGCCTGGTGCACTACCAGATTTGGCAGTTGAAAAATAGAAGAAATAATACACCCTCATACTGTGTTGGTTGATAGTGTTCCGCATCATGGGAAAGATATCCGCTCTTGTTGCGTTTCTTCCGCCTCTGAAAACGATGAGGAAAATTACATACCATTATAGGATGACCCTGATCCCCTTCTGCCTCTTAGGATAAGCTCAGAAACGCTGCCTACGAAACAAGAAGAAACTATGATGGAATTGGTAGATGGCGGCGGTGGTGGTGGTGGTGGTGGTGAGGAGGATAAATACGAGAAAGTTACCCCTTCAATCTTGCGCAGAAGTATACGTGCGATTTGTGTGATAGAAATATTAGGAGAATAATAGATATTGATACTGTGTGACCTCTGACCTCGTCTGAGTCACTATTCTGATGAACGATGACTATATGTGACCTTTTCAATGCAGTAGGCCAAAAAGTGGGTGCCTTACTGTATGCTTAGTAAAATAGAGTTATCCTTCTTATATCAGTGGCACATTTCCAACAGAGCCACAAAAGTTATAGCCGTTGACTTGTGATAAGTGCTTTCATTAAGTCATCTTCTTTATTAATAAAGCCATTCGACGGAAATGATGTCAGACAAATTTTAAAGTTCGAATGACCAACATAATGTAGCTTTTTTTAAAAGCAAATTTAAAAATAAAATGGTTTTTTTTATGTTAAAAATGGTTGCCAAGCAAGCGCGCATATTTTTGCTATAAATAATATACTCACTATTCCATAGCTAACCATAACATATACTGACCTAACGGATCACAGGTGGTCTAGTCTCGTGTATATATATATATATATATATATATATATATATATATATATATACACTTTTTATTTGTTTTTACATAAGCAGTAACATGTTGCTACACAGTCATGAGCATGTTTCGATCGGTTAGTTTTTCATAACTAGAGACCTCTTCAGGCAATACAGCTTTTACGAAAGCAAAGTTCATAGCAAAGCATATATATATATATATATATATATATATATGTGTGTGTGTGTGTGTGTGTGTGTGTGTGCGTGTGCGTGCGTGTGATACAACTATTAAAACACACAAAGAAGATTGGTTCAAAAGAGGTTTGAATTTTTAACATTTAGCAATATTTGATTTTGAGCCCAAGATTATTCTACAAATGATAATCTAATAAAACAATTCCATATTACTGTCATTTTAAACACTTTGTGTTTATCGCTTATATTATTAAATATATAAAAATAAAATAAAAAGTCAATAAAGACACAATGAAACTATATTTCGTATGTTTGTTTTTTCTTGTAAGTTCCGGTGAAAAAATTTCTATTTAAAAGATAAAACCACTCACATTTGGGCTTGACAAGAATTCTCTGGAAAAGTATGCGTCACAAATTGCAGAGTGGAGTGTAATATGTATTGAATAAACAAGTTCGACAGAAGTTTTTAGTATTAATTAAAAAAAAAACTTTTACTTATATTTTTCATTTAATTATTTAGTTTTTCGTTCATTTTCATTTTTATAACAGTTTAAAACTTTTCATTTATTTATATTAAGAATCATTTTAATTTTATTAAAAAGACTTAATTATTTTAAAGAAACAAAAAAAACTGATGTTTGAACGTTTTTCCATGCAAATACTTTAACTTATCTGTTCCAAATATCAGGTTCTTATTTGTTATTAATGTTTTTGTAATGTTAAAAATCATTTGTTATTAATGTTTTTGTAATGTTAAAAATCATTTGTTATTAATGTTTTTGTAATGTTAAAAATCATTTGTTATTAATGTTTTTGTAATGTTAAAAATTATTTGTTATTAATGTTTTTGTAATGTTAAAAATTATTTGTTATTAATGTTTTGTAATGTTAAAAATTATTTGTTATTAATGTTTTTGTAATGTTAAAAATTATTTGTTATTAATGTTTTTGTAATGTTAAAAATTATTTGTTATTAATGTTTTTGTAATGTTAAAAATTATTTGTTATTAATGTTTTTGTTAAAAATGTCTTCCGCTTGTTTAAGCGTCTCAAATTGTTGTATGAAAAAATGAATTAAAAAAAATTATAAACTTTGGTTTTGTTTTTCGTTTAACTAAAAATTAATTGGTTGAAAGCTATTCTAATTTGCAATGAAAAATATAAATAAAATTCGTAATATGTCGATGAAAAAAGCAGAAGGGATTAAGTTTGACTTTTATTTGAATATTTTAAACGTGAAAAACTTTCGATTAAAAAATCTTTTAAGGTTTTGTTTTATTTAATTACACATGCGCAGAACTTTTCAAACAGAAAGTTGTAGACCGGATATACGGTTTCCACGCCTAAGTAATAAGATTCCACAGAAACACTTTCACTTGAGATGTTGGCAACCTTTATGTCCTCTCTCCAATAATACCCGATTTCTTTCTAGAAATAATTCTCAATAGAACGATATCGGGAAACCAATACTAACAACGGACTCATTTTGTTCATATGATCTGAATAAAATGTACCTCATTCTATGCGTAATACTAAAGCTGTGATAATCTTGCTTGCTTACACAGTGACTATTTTAGATAATGGGGCGAATGGCAAATGAAAATTGGCGGGAAGAATAAATAAAAGAAATGATGGGATTAAAGAGAATGGCATAAATAATTGACGAGTGAAACGAGAAGACGTAGAAGAGAAATTACGTAAATAAGCAATGACGTAAATGATGAAAAATAACATTTTAAAAAGCATTTTGGTCAGACGTGTTGTCGCAACTTTAACTATTAAAGAATTTCTCTGTTGATTCTGTTACAATTGTTTAAAACATTGGTACTGTTTAGTCTGTCAAGCCAATTATTATTTTGTCGTTTTTATCCGTATAATAATTTATCTTAGGTATAACGAGCCCCGCGTATTCTCGTCAAAACATAAGTTTTTTTTTTGTTAGATTATTTGCATTATTATTGCGTAAAGTTGTTTGTCGATTTCGCTAGGTATTCAATTTGAGATTCGCAAGAGATGGCAAAAAAAAAAACAACAACAAAAACGTTCATTTTCTTAGACTGAATTTTTTCTGTGCTCATATTTCATTGTACATATATGGCCTTGTCTACTAAAGAAATGCAAAATATTTAACTCCCAAAATATATTCCAACTAACAGAATCTTTGTATCTAATAATTCTGTTCGATGATTGTAAATGAGACGACAATTCGACGGACAGAAATAGGAGAGACGAACTTTTCAGAAACGTCGCGCGAAAACGTTTCGCCTCTTTGGCCAGATTTTGTTCTGTTTTTGGCTCTGCAATTGGAAAATATTTGCATATATATTGAATCCACCTCGAAAGTACAATATTTTTGGCAATTTTTTGAATACATTAAAACCCCCTGCATTCTTTCGGTGCATGAAATCATGGATAATATTTTCAAGAAAACATCTAAGCAATCTGAAATTCAAAAACTGAGTAATAGAGAAGTTGACACGAAGTTTTAAAACAGATCCCGTAGATGAGTTGAAGTAATGCATTTCATCTTAAAAAATGGTATTAGAAGGAAACATTAAATCCGTAAAGGGTGTCTCCATTTATTAAAAAAAATCATATCAGCAATAGATTACAACAAATGCAATTTTTAAAATGTTGTTATATAATTAACAACGATTTTTAAAATGTTGTTATATAATTAACAACAATTTTTAAAATGTTGTTATATAATTAAGAACAATTTTTAAAATGTTGTTATATAATTAACAACAATTTTTAAAATGTTGTTATATAATTAACAACAATTTTTAAAATGTTGTTATATAATTAACAACAATTTTTAAAATGTTGTTATATAATTAACAACAATTTTTAAAATGTTGTTATATAATTAACAACGATTTTTAAAATGTTGTTATATAATTAACAACGATTTTGATCGACTCATGAATATGTAAAAGGACAAAAAAACATTTGATCATGAGTTGAATAAAATAAAGGATTATACAACAATCTTTATATACATATATGTATACATACATATACACATATATAAGCATATATATAAACACATATGTGCAACACACACACACACACACACATATATATATATATATATATATATATATATATATATATATATATATATATATATATATATATATTATTACTATATTATTACATTAAATCAGTTGCCAAGCTGCTGGAAAAATGGTGGGATCCTTCTATCGATTCAGTAGATATCTCACTGCTGATGCAATTCTCTATCTATATAAGAGCCAGGTACGTCCAAGGATGGAGTATTGTTGGCACACTTGGGCAGGAGCTGCTAGAAAGATGGAGTTCAAAATAGACTTCGTAACCTCGTAGGGGATCTTTTCTCTTCCCTGCAACATCTTTCTCACAGAAGAGATGTTGTGAGTTTGTTTCTGCTTTATCGTTATTTTCATGGCAAGTGCTTGACTGAGCTCCAATCTATGGTCCTCCCTCGCCAAACTTTCACAAGAAACACCTGTCTAGCAGAAACCACTATCAATAATTTCTCCACTCTATTACCTAAACGTAGATTCCATGAACAACGCTTCTTTCATAGAACTGCACGCTTATGGAACTGTCTTCCGTTTTCCTGCTTTCCAGCTGACTACAATATCTCAAGTCTTACATAAACAAGTTTTTGATGAGCTGTTCCATATAAGTTAACAAATTTATCGAATTTCCATTAATAACGATTACTTTATTGTCCAATTGCCTACAGTACACTCTTTAACCCTTATCCTCGAGTGGCCTCTTGGCCTTGATAAATGGTGATGACTTTGTATATATATCTATATATATCGTATGTGTGTATTTATGCGACATATTTTCATTTAGAAAAACGTTATTCACAACATGGAACGTTTCTACTTAATTAGTTATTTTTCAATTTTTCAAATGATCCACCGCGTTTTTTTTTTTTTCGAATAGTCGTATGTAGACACCGTACGTTTTATTTTTGTTTTTTGTTCCATTTTTGCAAGTACTTTCGATTGATTTATTCAGTCGCCTTCATATTTGCTAAGTTCGAACGCTGCGGCAATTTGTGGGGTTTTAAGTATGGCATGGTGATGGGGTTTGATTCCGAGCAAAGTCTGTGACTAATTAAATTTTACAATGTTTTTTGTCGGATAAGAATATGTTAAAGCTATTAATAAGCTCGGCATTTTAAAATATTTTGGCTAGATTAATAATTAATATTGCTGATTGTATAGTGTTTAGTTTTTATATACAATGCTTTTAGAATTTTTAGTCTTTTTACATTAGGATAGTAATGCACAATGTTTGTGTTATCAAATAAATGTCTAATTTATGAGTGGGCAGTTATGTCTTTTTCAAGTTTTGGTAGATTCAACTGGAGTAAGAAAGATATAATTTGATCCAACATAACAATTAGTCTTAATTTTGTATCGAGTTACTGTAGAATATGTTGAGGTGGTTGGAATTGCTTTTCTCGTTGTTATTAGTGTTATCTAGGTTTCTAATTGTTAATTTCATTTGTTAATTCACAATTGGTTGTAAAATATAATAGCATAATATTTATTTATATATGTATTACAGAAACTCAGAACAACATTGGTAGCGTCGGTTCTAAATCCAAAACAAAGGGGACTTATGATTGGTCATTTGAACACTAGTTATAGCCCCTCTTTGTTTTGGATTTGAAACCGACGGTGCCGATATTGTTCTATTTTTCTGTAATATATATGTATGTATTGATGTATTGATCGATGTATTAATAGTATTGATAGATGGATTTATTGATCGTGTGTTTAGTTGAGTGTCTATTAATATATTGAAGTGTCAACTGCGTAATAGTAGATGACGTAATAGAATCGCTTTTTCCGAACCCACAATAATAATAAACTTGTCTTGCTTGGACATGACAGGCAGATTGTGCGACATTTTCATCGAACCAAGGACAAGTTTATTTTGAAATCTCCAAATTGAATGTAAACAGGTCATGACATCGCCAACTAATGCATATTTCAACATGAAATGCGTGGACATTATAAAAACATAATCTTACCTATCCAATTCCTCCCAAACTTTGCCAGTGTTAACACAGTTACAGAAAACTTTGTTTGATTAAAAACGAAATTAATACCTAAGTGCTTTATGTCAAGGGTTCTCGTAAATCTTAAAAGGTTATATTAAAAATGTGGTTTCAATGTCACATTTGTGAAGCGTGAAACAAATGATAAAAATGTTGGAAACATTACTTTTTACCAAATGATTTTCGAAACGTTTTAGGATATTGTTGTTGATATTATTTTTGTTGCTGTTATTGTTATTATTATTAGTGTTATTGTTATTATTATTATTGTTGTTATGTTATTGTTATTATTGTGTTGTTAATATTATTATTATAATTGTTGTTATTATTATATTTGTTATTACTATGTTTTATTTTTGTTGTAATTATTATTGATAATAATAATTATTATTATATTAGTTATAATAATAATAATAATAATAATAATAATAATAATCTGTGCATGTCTTTATGTACGTGTGATAGCGCACTTTGTCTCTCAACTTTTGACCCAATGACAGGTAAAACAATTCTAAGCTTGAAAATGTCCCTAATGAATAATACACAACGTGGGATCCAGAAGATAAATCTGTGTATCATGATCGGTATGTGCTCCCTTGGTGGTCAGCATGGGGCCCAATCGTAATCTTATGAATGTTGGTTCCTCTTCTAATTTCAGAAACAAGAATACCACAAACGCAGAACAGGTAAGTATCTCCGCTAATTTCAGGTACCAAAAGAATACAGATCGAACAAAGGAGAACCAAATTAACTAACATAGACCAAACCCCCGGAGGAATAAATAGATTACAAAAGAGAATAGATTGATAATGGAATTCACAGAAGTCACTCGAAAGAACGAGAATATCGGAAACGAAATAAAGAGTTGTGGGACATGCTCAGTTACTATTATGCAACGAAAAAAGAATTGCGAACCAAATGAAAATTATTCTTAAGAGAGGTTGGATTTCAAAACTAGAACAAATGGAAATACAATGAAAGATAAGTGATAGCACAGACCAAGAAGCATTGTTCACTGAAACCGTACGCATGCAGAAAACGTGCAAAACTTAAACACAATAAACACGGAAACCAAGATCTATGAAACAACAGAATAAAAGGAAAATGAAGCAGTTAAAGTAACTCATAACTTATGAACAAAGAAAAAACAAAACTCCGCATCCTTAAAGAACGAAGAGTGAAAGAAATTAAAAGTAAAAACAGAGAAGGTAAATAAACTTCCACCACACATCCCATAGATACCATTACAGATTAAGTAATTTCATGTATGCAGATGCCAAGGCAGTAAGTTTAAAGTAGAAAAAAGTTGGGAAAAAATGGACGGAAAAAACTGGATGGGAATTCAGACTGGAAACACAGATCAACAAACTTAGAAAAGAAGTCAAAGCAATAAACAAGATGAAAGCGAACAGAAGAGGATGGAAAAGTAAAAACGTAATAAGCAGGGAAGGACTAAATAAGAAACAAGAAGAATTGAAGCAAAAAATAACAGCAAAAGAAGGGATAGTAAGACGATATAGATACAACTCAGAATAGTGCAAGCAAAAGAGGACCTGTGAAAACAATGAAAGCCAATGCTATCCAAATGTAAACGGAGGAAAAACAAAAACAGAACGACGGGGTCCGACAGAAAGAAAACTCTATTGGGATATGGGAATAATGGCAACATCACAATAGAAATGTCGAATGACTGAAAGACATGAAAAAGAGTTACAGCTAATCGAAAAAGGAACAGATAATGAAATCAGTTAGGAAACCTCCAAGATAACCTTACGAAAATGGCAAATTGGAGAGCACCAGATCACGACGGAATACACATACTGGTTCAAAGAATTCACGACACTGCATGAAAGAATAATTCCAAACATGAAAAGATATATCCACGAATCAGAAGTGCTAGAATAGATGACCAAATGAAAAAAAAACAAAAAAACACTGGTACAAGACGACAGAGAAAAGAGGATTGTCTCAGCAAGTTGAACCCTATTATGTAGAAAATATTAACAACACAACTGAGAGAACAACGTTATCAATCCCTTAATAATCATGGACTTCTTCCCGAGGAACTTAAAGGATATCAAAAAGGAAAAAAGACCAAAAGATCCTGAAGGATACCAAAAGTATTAAAAAATACAGCCACAATATGGATCGATTACAACAAAGCGTACGACATGATTTCACAAGTATGGATAACAGAATGCCTGAAAATGTACAAAATACCAGGCAGGATTATCAATTTGATTGAAAATGCAATGAGAACATAGAGACTTGAACTGACATCTGATGAACAATAGGTATCTTCCAAGGAGATTCCCCTCTTTGCAAGAAACAAAAAGGAAATTGGAGACGTTAATAAACAAAACCAGAATCTTTGACCAGGGTATCCAAATAGTATTTTGATAGAGAAAAGTTCGCACTGCTAGTTATGAGAAGGGGGAGACTGGAGTCAACGAGAGGAATAGAACTACCCAACCAAGCGGATATGAGGGCACTAGCTGAACATGACACCTACAAATGTATCATAGGTGTGAATCTTCTTCAATATTCTTGCAATAACCCTTATCCCTTAGTGGCTTCCGGGCCTTGATAAGTGGTGATCATTGTGTAAAAAAAAAAAAAAAAACGGTATCGTTACATTTAACCATAGATCAACACGTTTCATGCAGTGACAGTCACAAATGAAACAAACAAAAGAAAGAAATTCGACTCGGCTTTTTTCCCCAGCTTTCCAACAACGCATTGCATGTTGTTTTAAAAGTCTCATCTACCATGTGGTTAACAAAACACTACTGTCTCGACACAGACTTACAGATCGCTTGCTACCAACGGCAACACATCCATCTCACGCCGATAATCGCTTTTCCAGTCCTCTGCCGCCCACGTGTGTTCCCGTCGTTCTTCGTTCACGTGTGTCCACTATCGTCTGTGTACACGTGTCCTTTTTTTCCTCCCCTCCATCCGCTGTGACGTTACTTCGCACACTAGCAAGGTCATTTGCATATGTGTCTGCTGCTGATACAAACGCGTCAGCGGCTCCGTTTAGGAGTTCTGGAAGCCGACACTATCAAAGCAACAGAAATGAAAGAGAAAATATTCATAGAATATCTCAGAAGAACAACAAAACTCATAGAAACGAAACTATATAATAAAAATCTAATAAAAGTTATAAACACATGGATAGTATCACTAGTAATATACTCCGGGCTGCTTATAGGTTGGACGAAAGAAGTACTAAGACATCTCAATCAGAATACCAGCAAACTTATGACCATGCACAATGCGTCTCATTCAAAGGATTATACCGATCGATTCTACCTGAAAAGGAAAGACGGTGGAAGGGACTTGTTTGTATAGAAAACTTTGTGAATGACACAAAAAAGAATTAGAAGAATACATAATGCAGCACACAGAATTATTGCAACAAAGGGGACAATGAAAACATGAACAAAATCAAAAAAACATAAAGACAACGGATAAGACGATAAAAGAAAAATGAGATAAAAATCAGCTACACGGACAATTCATAAGGATGACAAAAGGTGAAACTCACGAAAACACTTGAATATGGATACGAAAAAGGATATTAAACAGGGAAACTGAATCACTATTAACAGTTGCAATACACAGCGCGATAAAAACCACCACATTATATCAAGGTCGGCAAAACATAAGAAAACAGTAAATGCAGACTATGTGGACAAACAGACGAAACGATAAAGCACATAATAATCGAATGCAGGAAACTAGCCTAAAATTCATTTTGGGCTAGTTTCCTGCATTCGCTTATTACAAGAAAAAACATGATCAAATGGGGAAGGCAGTAGACTGGTAACTGTGCAAACAGCTGATTTTGAACAACCAGACAAATGGTATAAGGTACCTTAAATAAGTTTCCAGACTTCTTTTGTACAGGCATTTTTGTAGACACTTGAAAATTCAGTATGTTATTGCTAACATCTTATTAGATAACAGACCAATTTTTATGATTTCAGGTTCAAATGAACAGCTACAACAAAAATTGGAATGCACCTTACTAAGGCCGGATTATCATAGCTTTCAAAAATGCAGTTTGCACATGAGGACACTTTAGAAGAATAATATGCAACAAAATTCTATTTTAAACTTGGAAAAATGCCACAAAAACATATGGAATGCTTCAAACTGCTTTAGGACCATCTTGCATGAATTGAGTATCAGTTTTTTTTTTAGTGGTATAAGAGATCCAAGGAAGGCAGGGAGTTTGTGAGGGATGATGAAATGGTGTGGAGTCAGAACACCAGAGTTAATTGTCCAAATAAAGAATTAGAGGAACTGAAGATGCGGAAGATTTGTGCAAAGTTTGTCCCAAGGGTGCCAAAGGTTCCCAGAGAAGATCAGAAAGAAAGACGTCGTTATGGACATCAAGGCAGTTTCTCATCCTCCCTATAGTCCAAGCCTTGCTCCCTATGACTTTTGGTTATTCCCTAAGCTCAAGGAAAACCTAAGAGACTGTCGTCATGAGACAATTAAGGAGATGAAAGAGGTTGTGATGAGGATCATTGACACGCTCACACAAGAGAACTTCCATGGGACCTTCCAGAAGTTGTTTGCACGGTACAAGTGCAATGCAGCCGGAGGAGATTACCTCGAAGAAGACTAAAGTTTCATGTGTGTACAATCAGTAAATGTTTCATGTGTGTACAATCAGTAAATGTTTCATGTGTGTACAATCAGTAAATGTTTCATGTGTGTACAATCAATAAAAGTTTCATGTGTGTACAATCAGTAAATGTTTCATGTGTGTACAATCAGTAAAAGTTTCATGTGTGTACAATCAGTAAAAGTTTCATGTGTGTACAATCAGTAAAAGTTTCATGTGTGTACAATCAGTAAAAGTTTCATGTGTGTACAATCAGTAAATGTTTCATGTGTGTACAATCAGTAAAAGTTTCATGTGTGTACAATCAATAAAAGTTTCATGTGTGTACAATCAGTAAATGTTTCATGTGTGTACAATCAGTAAATGTTTCATGTGTGTACAATCAGTAAATGTTTCATGTGTGTACAATCAGTAAATGTTTCATGTGTGTACAATCAGTAAAAGTTTCATGTGTGTACAATCAGTAAAAGTTTCATGTGTGTACAATCAGTAAAAGTTTCATGTGTGTACAATCAGTAAAAGTTTCATGTGTGTACAATCAGTAAAAGTTTCATGTGTGTACAATCAGTAAAAGTTTCATGTGTGTACAATCAGTAAAAGTTTCATGTGTGTACAATCAGTAAAAGTTTCATGTGTGTACAATCAGTAAATGTTTCATGTGTGTACAATCAGTAAATGTTTCATGTGTGTACAATCAGTAAATGTTTCATGTGTGTACAATCAGTAAATGTTTCATGTGTGTACAATCAGTAAATGTTTCATGTGTGTACAATCAGTAAATGTTTCATGTGTGTACAATCAGTAAATGTTTCATGTGTGTACAATCAGTAAATGTTTCATGTGTGTACAATCAGTAAATGTTTCATGTGTGTACAATCAGTAAATGTTTCATGTGTGTACAATCAGTAAAAGTTTCATGTGTGTACAATCAGTAAAAGTTTCATGTGTGTACAATCAGTAAAAGTTTCATGTGTGTACAATCAGTAAAAGTTTCATGTGTGTACAATCAGTAAAAGTTTCATGTGTGTACAATCAGTAAAAGTTTCATGTGTGTACAATCAGTAAAAGTTTCATGTGTGTACAATCAGTAAAAGTTTCATGTGTGTACAATCAGTAAAAGTTTCATGTGTGTACAATCAGTAAAAGTTTCATGTGTGTACAATCAGTAAAAGTTTCATGTGTGTACAATCAGTAAAAGTTTCATGTGTGTACAATCAGTAAAAGTTTCATGTGTGTACAATCAGTAAAAGTTTCATGTGTGTACAATCAGTAAAAGTTTCATGTGTGTACAATCAGTAAAAGTTTCATGTGTGTACAATCAGTAAAAGTTTCATGTGTGTACAATCAGTAAAAGTTTCATGTGTGTACAATCAGTAAAAGTTTCATGTGTGTACAATCAGTAAATGTTTCATGTGTGTACAATCAGTAAATGTTTCATGTGTGTACAATCAGTAAAAGTTTCATGTGTGTACAATCAGTAAATGTTTCATGTGTGTACAATCAGTAAATGTACTCATACGAAAAAGCCTGAAAATTTATTGAAAACGCCTCATACAAGTACAAACGGGCAGCAGTAGTTGAAAACGGAAATCACAAAATTCTACGAGACATGAACGTACAAACAAATAAACCCATCCAAGCCAGAATACCAGATATTATAATAGTTAACAAGAAATAAAAGCTTCCGTTCCAGTCGACCACAGGTAGAATATCAAGGGGACGACGAAGGAGAGCAAATATACAGAACTGGCCAGAGAGCTGAAAAGGGAAATGAAAAATGAGGAAAGTTGATAACATCAATAATAGTAGGAGCACTAGGAACAATACCGAAACACTTTGAAAAAAGATTGGGAGAGATTGGAATCAAGGGGATGAGTGAAAAGATACAACATATAAAAATAATGAAAACGGCTGAAAAATTAGCAAACACCCTTGAATGCAGAGACAAATACACATGGGTTACAAAAACTAAACGGACATATAGAAACTACAACAGGAGTAAAATTGTAAAAGAAAAACATAAAGAAACATCACATGGAATGAAGAAAACTGAAAACGTATAATTGTAAGTTACGCCCTCTCTCTGCCAAAAAGTGTCGACATCAACTGGCACCATACCAAATAGACATGAACGGTCAAGGAGGATGGAAAGACCGAGCAGAGAAAGCACTAACCAGACCTCCACTGGATGATTAAGAAGAGGACTGGGACCTTGGTGAGGTTTAGTGCCGCCCAAATTCCAGTGAAGACCAATGATTGTTGCCAGCTATCAATGGTAAATTGATGTTGCGATAATGCAAATTAATTTGCAAAAGTTATCAAAAGAGTTAGAAAATATTGGGAATCTGGAGAGATTTGTTGTCACCTAGACTCCAGGAAACACAGCAGATTATTCTCGAAGAGAATTCTTTGATGATGGTCTGTGTGTGAGTTGTTAATAATAATAATAATAAGAAGAAGAAGAAGAAGAAGAAGAATGCAAAATACTGAAAGAATAATTATGGCAGCGAGAGACACTGAAAAAAAAAACAACAAAACAGAAAACAGAGAAACAAACGACAAAACGAGAAAAGAGAAATGGGAAGAGAAACAACTCCACGGAAGATTCATAAGAATGACAAAAGATGAGAATAACGAAAACACCTGGACATGGATGCGAAAAGGACATATAAACCGAGAAACTGAATCTCTAATAACTGCAGCAAAAGATAACTCGATAAAAACCAACCATATCAAAGCAAGGATCGATAAAACACAAGAAAACAGCAAATGCAGACTCTGTGGACAAAGAGACGAAACGATAAGCCATATAGTAAGTGAGTGCAGCAAACTTGCCCAAAATGAATACAAAAACAGGCATGATCAAGTGGGGAGGGCGGTACACTGGGAATTGTGCAAACAACTGCATTTTGAGCGTACAGACAAATAGTACAAAAACTCGCAACAGCACTCGAAAACGAGAACCACAAAATCCTATGGGTCATGGACATACAGACGGACAAACACATCCAAGCAAGAAGACCAGATGTCGTAATAATTAACAAGAAAGAGAAATCCTGTCAAATCGCAGACTTTGCAGTCCCAGCTGACCACAGGCTGAGTATGAAAGAAAAGGATAAACGAAGCAAATACACAGAGCTAGCCAGAGAGTTAAAAGGGATTTGGATGATGAAGAAAATCAAAATAGTACCGAAAATAGTAGGAGCACTAGGAACAATTCCGAAAAACTTCGAAAAAAGATTGTCAGAAATTGGAATCACAGGAATAACTGCAAGAGTACAACGACTAACGATAATGAAACCGACTGAAATATTAAGGAAACCCCTTGAATGCGGAGAATAATACAAGACAATATAACGAATAAGCGTTACAGGTAATGAAGAACACCGAAACTGCAGATCTACAAGTTCTACACACACCCATCATGCATCCCCATCCCATTGTTTCATCACCGTCCCCCCCCCAATAAAAAAGTGATACCAAAGGGCCGAGAAGGGTCAATAAGGACTGAAAGACCGAGCAGCGAGCGCCAACCAGACCTCGGCTGGGCAAGCGCAAAGAGAACTTGGGAAGGCTGAGTGCCACTCAAATTCCAGTATAAACCAATGGCCACTACCAGCGAGAAATCAATGGTAAGCGGCTGTTGCGATGATGCAAATTCATTTGCAAATGCTATCGAAGGAGGTGGAGAGAGCTGGGTGTCTGGGGAGACTTGTTGTCACTCAGCTTCCAGAGAACACCACAGGTTTCCAATCAGATCGTTCTTGACTTGTGTGAAAACTCCATGTGATCCAATGATAATAATAATAATAATAATAATAATAATAATAATAATATTAATAATAACAATAATTATAATAATAATAATAATAATAACAACAACAACAATTATCATAATAATAATAATAATAATAATAACAACAACAACAATTATCATAATAATAATAATAATAATAATAATAATAATAATAATAAAAAAATGAATTAAATGATCCTAATTATGATATAATAAAATTATTAATTTTTATGTAAATTATAAAATTATCAATTCCATCTACTAACTAACTAACTAATGAATTAATTTTATTCAAACAATTTTCACTACATAAATATATGCAAATAATAGGGGGGAAATAAGTTCAATCCAGCGACTGACACCCTTTCTAACTCAACAATAAACAACAACATATGCAAATAATAAATAAAATATTTATCAATATTCAAATTTTATTTTTAGCTGCAATATTTTAAGTCTAAAAAATTCTTATTTTTTACTTTACTAGAATATCTTGTTCTTTACTTTTCCAGGTTGAATTTCTTGTCCTTTACTTTTCCAGGTTTAATAAAATCTTAAGAATATTACTTTTCATGCGCGCATTTTTCCATATAATAAAATATGTGATTAAACAAAATTGCACACGCGGAAACTTTAAGTTCACATTAAATGCGTGAATAGACTTTTAACTTTAGCAGCAGGCACTGATGTTAGCGCAATATTTATCAACGAAAACGTAAGCTAAAACACACACACACTGGTGCATACAGACACATGCTAAATTAAACTTATGAATTTCTTGGTACAAATTATGCTGCAATTGCATTTCGTTGGAATCTATATTTGTGGTTCCATTATTCATAAACTCTTGCGGAAACTTAAGCGGAAAGTTTAAGCGGAAACTTCGCGAAAAAATTGTTTATTTTAATATTAATTTATGAAGCACGTTTGTTTGTTTGTTTGTTTGTTTGTTTGTTTCGCACATTTACAACTAAGAAATAATCAGTTAAATCAACTGCGGTCAATATTGTATGTAATTCAAGAAATGAACATATTTTATTGTCTATCAAATATCTCAAGAGGTGCAATAAAAATCTCTTTAAGAGTTAGAAAGCGTGACGTATAATATTTAGCAACTATTAGTAAGCAATGTAACCTTTTAGACAACATTTCTAACGTTAAAAAGGTCTGCTGTGTATTGATATTAACATTTGTTGTTTACAGTTTTCACCCTAAACAAGATATATTGCCACCAAACCGAAAAGGGCTACTGTGATATGGACCTGATTAAAAGGGGCAATTTGAGTGGCGGTCGATTAGCAATATTTTTGTTCACATTACATTTAAATTTCTGCATGCTGATACGGAAAGTAATTCTAAAGGAAAGCGTCTCAAAGAAATAAGCTGTCAGATAAGAAAATCTTCTGACATCAAGGGACTTCTACAGTGAAAGTGTAGGACTTTGTTTCTAATCGGGTGGGGTGGGGATACTACTACTACTACTACTACTACTACTACTACGATTAATAATAATAATAATATATACTTCGATATATATATATATATATATATATATATACAGACATGACAAAAAAGAATAGACCCATAGAAACAGTTTATTTCAAGAAACATATAATTTATAAAACAAAATCAAAAACAGATGGTCACAAATGTAATACCTATTACTTGGTTGACATTCCTTTTGTTGTTTTAATGCTATGATCTTTCTCGGCATCAGTTGACGAATATTATCTTGAGGAATTTCTTACCATGTCTGATGCAACAATGCTAAAAGTTTAGGTTTAGAAAATGGATTCCTTTTCTTTTTGTGAAGGTTCCGATCAAATATGCCCCAAAAGTTTTCAGTTGTATTCATATCCGGGAACTGACTTTACTATGGAAATTTATCTATCACACTTTGGCTCAACCAATGTTGTGTCACACTAGCAGAGTGACAAGGAGCTCGGTCTTCTATAAATAGGGAGTTAACTTGGTTCATTTACCACTTGAGAATATTGGTAGGAGTCCTTCATGTAATATTGAAAATTATTTAGCAATATTGATGTTTCCTTTGCACCCCACAGTCTTAACGACCACCACTCCAAATTGCACTCCATCCCATAACCGAGAAACCCCCATGTTTCAGCGTTGGCTGCTGTCTTTCTAAGTCAAACTGTTGCTGAGGCAGCATCCATATCCATAACTACCATTGTCGGAAAAGAATGCAAATCTTGACTCATCAAAGAAAATGACATTGGTCCAAAAGGTCATAAATCTCTCCGAACTAAATCTTTTCTGCGCATGATAGTGGCAGAACGAAGAAAAGACTTCCTTTTCCCAACTCTGTGAAGATACCTGACAGCTGTTATATGACTGACACCAGCTTGTGTTGCAATGTCAGAGACTTTGCACTGTGGATATTCTTTTCATGTTAACCCACGATCCGTCATCGCAGAAATTCTGATAGATCTGATGCTCCTCTGGTTCATGGCATGCTTCAATGTTGTTGGATACAATTTTAATGGGATACTGTAAGTTATTTCAACACTATTCTTATGTAGAAATATAAATAAGCACTAATATTAATTTGGGGAAAAATATTTATATTAGTATTTATTGTTTCTGTCAGGTCCGTATAAGTGAACGACTCAGGAGAATGTGAGATAACTTCCTGACCTCATTTATTGATATATCTTGTTAAAATGATTGATCTGAATAAGCATTGAAAAAACATTGAAGTTTAAATATTTTGTATTTCATTTTGTTGGATTCAAATAGATATAAGATTTAATATTATTATTACTTGTTAATCCTCGCAAGGAGACATAAAAGTGGTACAAATCTGTTCTGTTCGAGGAATTTATTTTATATATAAACGAGTATTTTAGTTTCATGATAAAATTTATACATGAAAAAATACTAAACTTTTTTCTGTTTTATTTCATTTTATTTTCACATTCAATTTCACGCATTAAAGAAATCTAAACAATTAGAAATCAATAATTCTTGTGCATTTCTTATTGTCAATCAGATTATCAAATTCGCAAAGTTACGCAAACATTTATTCTATGAATCATTATTTTGTGGAATACATACATTGAATTTGATATTTAGGCAATTTAAATTATGTGTAATATAAGACATTGTTTCCTGATGCTTACAGACGTTAAAATAAAAAACGATACTTTAGGTGAATTGTAGCGTAGGTAGAGACACACGAAATATTTATTATATTAAAATATCTATATCTAGCTATGAATAAGTACGTAAACTTATACTTCAAAACGATAAGAATCATTCTAAAACCCTCGTAACACTGTATTTTAGTTATAATATGATTTAAATGCTATACTACGTAAACACTATACACGCGATCAGTATCCAACAAGTGTTCGGAAATTGGGGAGAATGAGAACATGAAGTATGACAAAAGACAAGAGGAAATATGTTTGTCAGCAGAACAATGGATAGGAAGCTGTTTACAAAAGTACACAAAAAGAATCTGACATGGAATTGTTAAGCAAGGTTTGGTAGTTATTTTAGGATAAAAAAACGAACATTGGATGTCAATACAAGTTAGAGTTAAGTTAAGTTTAGGAGCGACTGAATTTTATGACAATTTACGATAGTGGGGGAGGTCTTGGGCGTGCGACAATTGACGGCAGCCCTTTTAAGAGGAGTTTCAAGTTGAGGACAGTTAAAGCGGACCTTAGTGTGTGGAGAATCGATGGTTTCACACACACACACATACACACGCACACACACACACACCTATGGCACAACTAATACTTACAGAGAGTGTTGAAGTTTTGTTTTATGTTTCTTTTGTTTTTTACTTTATTTTTTATATTTCTGAAACTGTGCGCGCCTCTCGAGAGCCACCAATGTGATTAGAAGAAAAAAGAAAAGAAAATCAATCCACACAATGATGGGGGTTGGTTATGTTGTTGAATGAATATAATGATGGGGGTTGGTTATGTTGTTGAATGAATATTATGATGGGGGTTGGTTATGTTGTTGAATGAATATTATGATGGGGGTCGGTTATGTTGTTGAATGAATATTATGATGGGGGTCGGTTATGCTGTTGAATGAATATTATGATGGGGGTCGGTTATGTTGTTGAATGAATATTATGATGGGGGTCGGTTATGTTGTTGAATGAATATTACGATACTTAATTAATCTGTCACAACTAATATGCTACGATCGTTTGCTAGGGAGAGTTACTTGGTTTGTCCGTGTCGTGAGGATGTCTCTGGAACAGTTGTTACATCTTGGGAATCGCAACCAGCTCTTTGGATGTTAGACACGGTCAAACGATATGCACATGGACGATAGAAACATCAAAGATGAGCCACTAGAGTGACGTCGGTTATATTTGCTAGTAGATATAGTATCTAGTCTTTTCGGTCGGCATCATAACAGGAAACATTTTATCATCATTGATGGTAGGGACCGCTTCTCTGTTGCTGAAAATGAATGCTTGTACAAAACAGCGAACAGAGGCATTTTTTTAATATATATATTATTTTATTTTAACACTGTTGGAGTACATTTAAACTGGTCCGTCAACGACCGGCGCAAAAACTGTTATACGTCCGTTGCGTACAAGATCCAAGCTTCGACTGATTTTTATATATATATAATACAATTCAATTCTCTTGTCTTTATTCATTGAAAGAAAGAAAGGGAGTGAAAGAGAAAGAGAGAGAGAGAGAGAGAGAGAGAGAGAGAGAGAGAGAGAGAAATACATACATAGAATTTGACAAGGTCCAAATAAAATGTCATTTTGTTTCCCGCACTGTCGTCAGCCAGTTTTTCACCTCTTTGCACCCGGCTACAAAAAACACTTGTCAATCAAGCCTACGCTGACTCGTGCTGCCATTTTGAAAATCACACAGCACCTGCATTATACGTGCGTGCTTCCTTACGAGATCAAGCATGGCATAAAGGCCCCACATGTACGGAGTTCAAAGGCTCCCCAGAGAGAGTTTCTATCCCATTGTGCCACACTAATTCCATCACTTTTGGTACCGTTTCATTTATGTAGGGCTCTTGGCTTTTTGTTTTTATTTTAAACCAAAAAATGGCGGCGATTAATTTTTAGTTTCGTTCCTCTATAGAATACAGAGTGAAACGATAAAAGTGTCGCCCCAAAGAAAACAAACTACAGCTTTAATTTCAAACATTTTAAAATAAGAAAAAATATATTCTATTGTTTTTTTTTATCCCGATGAGAGCTTTGTTATAAGCCGAAAATTTTAAACTTTAAATAAATGAATATTTGTTTATTTAAAAAAATAAAAATCCACACGTGGTTGTTCTTCTAACCTCATGTTTTTAATATATATATATATATATATATATATATATGTACATTCCTGGTCAAAATCATAAGACCACTTAAGAAAGTAAGCGTTTACGCATAATATCGAATTTTTAATCAAACAAATGGTTGAAACCATTGCCAAAAAATATGATGAAAAAAATGAAATCTGCTTCATTCGAAACCTTAACCCTGATCTAATAATTATTTTTTTAAAAAACAAACATTTTCACCTGGTCAAAATGATAAGACCACTTTAATAAAATCGGCTAGTTTTGAAAAAAATGAACCCGAAAAGCTTTCTATGTTACTAAAAGCAACTTGTTAGTGGATAAAAAACATCTTACTAAATTATAAATGGCAAAAGGGAAACCATTATCAGAGTTTGAGAGAGGAAGGATCTTTGAGCTTAATAGGGGTGGACTCTCCCATAGATCCATTGCAAACGAAGTGAATCGTAGCAAAACGGTCTTCGAATTTTTTAAGAAATCCAGATCAATATGGGCACAAAAAGAGTCCAGGTCGACAAAAAAAAAAATAAAATAAAATAACCCCATCACTGTATCGCCGTATCAGAAGAAGTTTAAAAAATACTCCAGTATGAGCTTAAGTCGATTGAAAAGCTAAACAGCAGCAGAATGTAGTCCTAAAACCATCAGGAGGCATCTGAAAATGAAGGGTTTCAATCATTTAAAGCGACTGCAGAAACCACGCCTTCTTGAACAGCACAAAACTAACTGACTTAAATATGCCGCCAAATATCAGACTTGGGATGAAGAAAAGTAGGAAAATGTAATTTTCTCCGATGAGAAAAAGTTTAATCTAGATGATCCAGATGAATTTCAACACTATTGGCATGATAAAAATTTGCCCAAAGAGACTTTTTCAACTCGGCATAGTGGAGGAGGGTCTTTAATGATCTGGGGTGCTTTCTCGTCAGCTGGGACCCTAAAGTTGCGAGTAGTGAAAGGCCGGCAAACATCATTGAAGTACATTTCTATCAGGACTGAAGGTCCACGTCTGTGTGGAAGAAATTGGATTTTCCAGGAAGATAACGCTGCGATACACACTTCTCAACAAGCACGAGAATACTTTTCTTCAAATAATATAGAATTGTTAGATCATTCAGCATGTTCTCCGGACCTCAATCCCATTGAAAATCTTTGGGGATGGATGGCAAAAGAAGTGTTCGAGGATGGAACCCAGTATGATTCGATAAAGGAACTTTCTGATTCAGTTTTCAGTACATGGGATAAAATTCCTTCGCAACTGATAAAAAACTTAGTCACAAGCATGCCGAAGAGAATTTTTGAAGTAATTCGTAATAATGGAGGCTATACTAAATACTGAGACCTTTTTTAGTAATTTATAATTGCCTTTTGTTAGATTAATTATCAGTGGTCTTATCATTTTGACCAGGTGAAAATGTTTTTTTGTTTTTTAATAATTATTAGATCAGGTTTCGAATGAAGCAGATTTCATTTTTTTCCATCACATTTTCCCTTTTGGCAATGGTTTCAATCATTTGTTTGATTAAAAATTCGATAATATGCATAAACGCTTACTTTCTTAAGTGGTCTTATGATTTTGACCAGGACTATATATATATATATATATATATATATATATATATATATATATATATATATATACTGGGTTTTAATCCGTTAAGAACAGGTAAGGAATTTGGTTGATTTTAATTTTGGCTATGTTCATGTTCCTAGTTAAACTCTAGTATAAAATATGTCATTGTCAAAAGGCATGAAAGACACGACCCCTTCCGGTGATAATACGAAAAATAAAGCGAATTCTTGTGGTTTTATGATTTTTACGATTGGACTTGGGAGTCAATAGTAAAACATTTAGTTAACTGCTTTAAAACAATTAGAATGGCCCGAAAACGTTAAATTTAAGAATTTAGGAAAATTGGGCAACGGAAAAAAGCAAATAAATCAGGAAAAGGGCTGAGCCTAGCACTTCTCCAACGGTCCTAATTTTCTGTTACTAAAGTGCAGTTTTTCCCTATTTATCGATTTTCACCATTTTTTACTTTTGCCACTTTTATCCTGCCATTTCTTCTGTTTCCATTTTTACCGAGCATGAAGAACACACACATAGCTTCAAAATAACAGAGTAAAATATTACAAAATACTTATTTTTAAATATCTTTGGGGAGATGATTTAATGTCCATTTAAAACTAGCACAGCCCTCTAAATCTCCCTTCAGAACGAACTTAAAATCTATTTTCAAAATTAAAATTAGGGATATTGTAAACATCATCTGGAGTAAATGTGGTATTGTGGTAACTGAAATGATTCTTGATAGTGTAAGATAGAGAATAACTAACGACCACCATTTTCCAACACTTTTGATTGCATTGTGTCTAATTTTTCAAAATATTTTATATATTTTTACCCAATAAATAATTCAAAGTGTAGTATCTGTTCTGATACTGCACTTTATCCTTTAAGTCCTCTGTCAATGACAGAAAAATCCTTCTAGACTGAGACAAATTTCATTGTTGTTCCAATCCAGAGTCCCCTTTTGGGGGGAGAGCTGGATTACCCATATTAAAAACCGACCTTATGTCTAACTCTGCCCTCGGGGAAGAAGGTGACAAATAAATAGTATCACATGTAAACTAACTCACACCCCCCCAGACAAAATGAGATTCTACATTTTAGGTGATTATGTGAACATATAGAAAAAAAAAAAAAAAAAAAAAAAAAAAATTTAGAATTTAGAGTGTGGGATCGGTTTAGTATATATATATATATATATATATATAAGTAAAATTGTCTTAATTTTCCGGCCATTATAAATTATTACAGTATATATTCCCTTAGGGTCGCACATTAAGGGAATTATCTATCACTCAGGGCATATTTTGGCACTTTTCAGCCATAAAATGCTTCAATTATAATCATTTGTTTTCCTAGTTTTGCATATAATTTACAAAATATCTGCTATTTCCTCCAAACATTTGGCCTTGATGGCGGGGAGACTAAAACTTGTTATGGTTTCAAATGATAACAGCAAGGGGAGACTTGATCCCAAATATTTCTCATGTGTTATAACTCCACTCTTTGTTTTTCATATATAATCATTGCACAGTGTATAAGGATTATTTGATACTAGAGATATTATTAATCGTACCATATTTCCAAAAGAGGGTAGAAATAACATATGAGAAATATTTGGAATCAAGTCTCCTCTTCTTGTTATTTCAAATCATTTGAAACCATAGAAACAAGTTTTAGTCTCCCCTCCATAAAGGACAGAGGTTTTAGGGATATATATATATATATATATATATATATACTATCTGTACCCTGCCACTTGTTGCTGTGGCTCAATTTGGTGTAATGGAAAATTCTAATAAAAAGAGAAAATGCATGTTTTTTTTTATATTCTTAGTACAGCAATCCACTCCAAAAAGTTTTTTAAAAAAAGGCTAAAATGAAAAAAAAATTAATAGTACTCTTGCAGAATTGGATCCGGATCCTCGGGAGTTACCGTCAATCATGGCTTGGGCTCAACCAACATTTAGTGGATTAAGCCGAACGTTGCTAAAACGTTGAAACGCTAAATAGAGTTTTTTTTCATTGTATTAAAAAATGTGAGATTTTAATTAATATTTGGGTGAGGGGGGGGGGGGAGGTTACTATACACAGATTCGAAAAAGTTGTCCAAAAACGAATAAATGAAAGCAAAGGTAAGGTAAATTACATTTCTACCTAACTGGATAACATTTTAGTGTTTTTATTTAATGTAAAATGTTTAATCGGCTCGAAAAACTCAGTGTTTACCGATGTATTTGAAAAAGACGAATGGCCGTGGACTCTGTTGAATACGTTAAGTTTGGGAAAATCAGTTAAAAACTAAAAAACTATACAAAACAGTGTCAGACACCCACTGATTATATATTATCGTGACATAGGCTGACATATTCGGTGGGTTTCTGACAGTATTTTGTATAGTTTTTTTGTTTTAAATCATTTTCCCAAACTTAACATCATCAACAGTGTTCATCACCATTTGTATTTTTCAAATACACTGATAAACACTGTTTTTCGAGCCGACTAAACGTTACAGTAAATAAAACGGGTTTGTATTACTAAACACATAAACGAAAAGTTGTCGGAAACTAAATATAATAAATAAATGTTATCAAAGGCAAGATAAGTTACTTTTCTACCTAAGAGTTTAGTGTTTTTATTTATTTTATTTAATGTTAATCGGTCTGAAAACATGTAGTGTTTATCAGTATATTTGAAAAATACAAATGGCGGCAGATTGTGTTGAACACGTAAAGTTTGGGAAAATGAGTTAAAAGTAAAAAAACTATACAAAATACTGTCAGGGACTCGCTCAATATATTTTACCGTGACATAGGCAGACATGTATTCGGTGATTTTTAACAGTATTTTGTATAGTATTTTTAGTTTTAACTCATTTTCCCAAATTTAACGTGTTTAACACAGTCTGCAACCATTTGTATTTTTCAAATATAGCAGTAAACGCTGTGTTTATCGAGCCAAATAAACATTTTACATTAATAAAAACTAAAAAATTAGTAATAAAGTAACATATCTTGCCTTTGATAATATTTGTTATACATTTATTTTTGACAACTTTTTCAAATCTATATGTACAGTAGTACAAACTCAATAAAAACACTAAAAATTATCCAATTAGGTATCTTGCCTTTGAAAATATTTACTTGTTATATATTTGTTTTTGTTGACAACTTTTTCAAGTCTTTGTGCAAATACAAACCCAAAGGGGGTATTTTTCTGTCTCATTTTATTTTTGGTACCGCGCTTGAATTTAAATTTCACGATATCTTTTTTTTAGGGGGGGTATTTTTTTTTTTTTACATTAGGTCCACCTCCACAATTTTCGACTATGCTGAATAAGAAAATCTCATTTTAAATTTGCAGAGGCAAATAGTTTTCGAGACATAAAGACCTGTACTATGCACTGTAATTCATTAGCTGCCATGAATAAACACTCCCAACCTCCTCATATTAAGAACGGCTTTCGGAATAAACAACACCCATGCCTAACCACGTGTTTTAACCTTTTACCTGTCTTTCGTCTGTTAAAAATGGCTTTTGGAATAAATACCACCATTCTCCCCATGTTAAGAACGACTTTCGGAATAAACACCCCCAACCTACCCATGTTAAAAATTGTGGAAGTGGACCTAATGTGAAATTTTACATTTTGTTTTTTTTAATAAATTGTTAGTTGAAAGCACAGAATAGAGACAAAACACCATCTCCTCCCCTTGGTAAAAATGTCTGAAAAAATAACGGTTTTCTTGGTAGAAACTTCTGGTGCTAATGCACTTACTGATCCGCGCTATTTTTTAAATCGTATTTCCAAGTTTAATTAAAGTTTTATGTTTTTATTCAATTGTAAGGTTAAAGTACAGAATAGGCACAAAACACCCTCCCCTCCCCATGTTAAGAATGTCTTTTTAAATAATAACGTTATTATTTCAGCACGGATCACTTTCTGCATGTACCTAATATTTTTATTTTTTTTTTTTTTTTCAGCCATTCCTACCATAGAGAGCGGATGGTGTTTTGTAACTATTCTGTGCTTTCAACTAACAATTTATTATTAAAAAAAGATATCGTGAAATTATAAAAGAATAAAAAGATATTGTGAAAGTTGAATTTAACTTGAAAAAAAAAAAAAAAAAAAACGCGAGCGGCGCATTCCACATTGTAGCCGGAGCTTATTTGGCAATAAGGTCACATTAGTCGATTAATGGGTGCTAATGCACTTACTGATCCGCGCTATTTTTTAAATCGTATTTCCAAGTTTAATTAAAGTTTTATATGTTTTTTTTATATAGGCATCACCACTTATCAAGGCCAAGAGGCCACTCGAGGATAAGGGTTAAAGAGTGTACAGTAGAAATTGGACAATATAGTAACCGTTAGTAATGGAGATTCGGTAAATTTGTTAACTTATATGGAACGGCTCATCAAAAACTTGTTTACGTTAGACTTGAACACAACCATATTGTAGTCAGTTTTTTTTTTATATTTTATAGATTAGGTCCACCTCCAGAATTTTCTTTTAAATGACCACTTTTATATGTTTTCGACTATGCTGAATACGGAAATCGCATTGACATTTTGCCGAAGTAAGTAGTTATCGAGATATAAATAGTTGTTTTATACATCGTATTCTTTGGCGGCCATCTTTGTTACGCGCGTAGATTTGTTTATGGCGTGCGCATAGGCGCATAAAAAAGATGGCCGCCAATGATTTTAAATTAAAAAAATTGGAAGATAAACAAATGAATTATGTTTTGTTTTTTTACTTATCGAGTAAACAGAAAATGAAATCTTCTAATTCGTTTAGCCAAATAGTGGTGTATGAAATGAATTGAAACGGAAGTTCAGTTCTACAAACATGAAAGGTTCGCACTATCGGCTTACGAAAAATATTTTTATTTTATTGAATATTTTTATAATAGGCGATATTAATTTATTTTAATAACATAGAAACATCCCTCGACTCTAAAGATGGATTGTCTGAAAATTTCAAATAAATTGGTAATGTAGAAATATGATTTTATCGACTTTGAACGAACCAAGAATTACATTTATATATATATATATATAATATATATATATATATATACACAACTGTATATATAAATACATACATAAATACATATATTCAATTATATATATATAAATATATGCTTAAATAAATATATATATATCTATATATATATATTTGTATAAATTTATAGAAATAAATATATATTATGTATAAATATATACATACAGAACATATATATATATATAAATATATATAACTCTCTCTATATATATAAATATGTATAATATATATAAATATATATATATATGAATATAATCTATATAATTATAAAACTCAAATGACCTTGTTACGGGTGTTGTAACCCAACATCCAGTTTACGACTTCCGGTTGTGCATGCGTACATAAACATAAACCCATAACAGCGTAAACAAATAAACACAAATCGCTGGACCGGTTTTGTTCGAAAAGCAAATATCTTAAATTTATTGAATAAAAAACTTCAAGATATGGGAAGCAAACGCAAAATGTGATTACAAATAATACGTATAATCATCGACCTGTTTCATATATACGATATATATATATATATTATACTAAATAATCAACGCGACAATAAAACGTATTGTTTTACTGTGTACGTGTTCAGCGTCCCAATTTTTTCGCGTTTAAATTATCCAAATAAACAAGTGTTAATACTGTCTGCATTATTATTATATCGTTCATTTCCGTATTACGTTTAAGTTATTTTAACAAAATTTTCTTACCCACCACCTTCCTTTTTTTTTATTTATTCTCCATTTTTTAATGCAGCCTTTTTAAAAACATTCATACATTTTCTTCTACACTACCAACATAAATAAATATCCCCGAAAATATGTTTTTTTCTAAATTGCGTTACAAATAAATAATCAACGCGACAATAAAACGTATTGTTTTACTGCGTAAGTTTTCAGCGTCCCAATTGTTTTTTTTTTCACGTTTAAATTAAAAGATATATCAAAATTTGAATTTAACTTTAAGTATTATGGTATCTGTTTAGTGTCCATTTACCTATAAGTATGGCAAACCACTTATTATTCAATGGTGTAAGTTTTTTTTGTTTTGTTTTTTCAAAAAGAAACAATTATAAATAGAACGACTCATAGAAATTTATCTATTTTTTTTTTCATTTTAATATACTTTTATAGAAATGTTTCTGTTATATCACAAAAACTATTTTCTTTACGTCACAAGTGTCACGCTCATACATTAATTCCTTAACTAATATAACATACTGAGCCCACGGGTCACAGGTAATCTAGTATATATATATATAAATGCATCTATAAATACATATATAAATGCACATATAAATATATATGTAAATATATTTAATATATATAAATATTATTTCTAAGTGAAACTGGCATTGGACCGACTATTTCCCTAGAAGAGTTTGTAATTAAAGGATACTCTTATTTAACATCCAAATCTGACCCCCAAGATCGCAATGGGCATCGAATATGTGCTTATATTAAAGATGGCTTTCCATGTAGTAGGGACATTTCCAGAGAAGATCCTAAATACCCTATATGTGTTTTCGGGTTGCACTTGCTCACACAACTGCGTTTATATTTGCCTTCTGTCGCACCCACAACAGCGGAGTTACTATCTTCAAAAACATATCTGAGAAAATTGACCACATCCTCACTGCCTATCGTTCAGCTAACATTAACGTCTGTAGAGACTCCAATGTGGAATGGCTAACCCACTCAAACAAGACAGATAATGAGGAGAGGTTCTGTCACGATTTCTTTATTGCTTGTGACCTCACTCAGATTGTTCACGAACCCACCCCTGTGCTCGACACTGACAGTCAGTATGCAAGTTTCCTAGAGTCGTTTCTCACAACTTGCTCTGAGCTATGTTCATCTTCTGTTCTGTCTCCACTGGGATCTTCCGACAACCCTGTTGTATCAGTTAAAATAAAAACGAAAAGTAATAAGTCCTCAGACGTACCTCTCCATCATACAGTATATCGATACTCTATGGCTGACTGGGATAGCTTCCGTTCATTTATATTAGATCTAACTCTGCGTTCCATGTTTAAAAAGGATGTGTCCGTCAGACCTGACGGAATGGTTAAGTTTAGGTATAGACCGTTTCATGCCCTCGAAAAAATTCCAGCAAAAACCTAACAGCCAGCTGTGGTTCTCTCTAAAATGGTCTGCTGCCATTGCGCACAGAAATCACTTTTCCATTGCTTCCAACGTAATAGATGTACTGAGACTAAAACCGCTTTCAGAACTGCCAGCAACCCTGTAAAAAAGTAATAAAGAATGCGAGAGAGTTGTATACTCAGTCTGTCAAGTCCAAAGTGATTGAGCAGCGACTTGGTTCCCACCAGTTTTGGCAAATAGCAAACAGGGTCCTGAACAGAAGCGTGTGCTCTATCCCAACCATCATCAATGGATCTGAGGTCATCTCGTCAGCATCAGACAAAGCCAGACTCTTTGCCAAGAACTTTGCAGCTAATTCTACTCTATGCAACCAAGGTTGCCACCCCCCGTATTTCCTTCTGTCCTGTATCAGAAAACATGGTATGCGACATACAAATATATGTGCGTGATGTTGACAAGCTAATCAAAAATATTGATTCTAGTAAAGTTGTATTTTTAATTGGTAATGCACACTGACGCGAACACAAGCACACAGAAACACGCATGCACGATTCCGACAGCTCTGAAAATGTAAACAAAATAAAAAAAATTAAAACAAAATGTAAATATATTGTTGTAAATTTACCGAATATAATTTTCTCTGGAAAAGTTTTAGATTGTTTTTTATTTACGAACGCACGCTGGACCGAGCACAAGATGGACGTGTAAATTTACTGAAGATCTAAATATGTAGACATATTTTTCTCCGTAGAAGTTGTTTTGTAAAATGTTTATATGCATTTAATTTTTTTTTCTTTGTTGCAATAATTTTAACAACAGATGTTGTGTTTTTGTATCGGGTGCATCACCGAGCCAAATAATGTTTCTTAGTGACGTCATTTTAAAAATTTTAATAATTTTTCGTTCATATAGAAAAGATTAGAATTCCGTAATGTGATAATATTCAGAGCTCAGCCAATAAGAATGAACGGAATTTGAGAAGGGAGAATTTATTACTTTTGAATCGGGAAATGGAAAGATTATGTAATGTCTATGAGTTTATGATCCAGTTACGAAGGGTGCAAGCATAATATCTGTTGAATGTGTATATTTCCTCCCGGTCTTGACTGCGGACGACAGGAGGACTTAATATTTAAAAGGAAAATATGAGTTATTTCCTTTAAAGATGATGCGATTGTCATGGTGTTGCTCCTAGGATGTAATGTAGGATTTAATTATAACGACAAAATATTTCTATAATGGCGTTCCAAAGTTACATAAGATTGTGGATAACAGTCTAGACATAATAAATTTGTATGTGGCATCTGTTGTTGCAAACCTACGGTAATTTAGTTCAGAGGGGAATTTCTCCAATCAAAATATTTTATATGAAGATGTGTGATCTGATCATGTGACCTGGTTTTATAAACGTAGTTGTAAACAATGATTGTACGTACATCCCATTTCCTTTTCCTTGTGAATATTACCTTTTAGTAACATATATTCTGTTGAAATATGTTACAATTTGACATTTATCTTATTTACATTCGTAGATGTTTATACATTTATAAGCACCCTGTATAATGGTTCTTAAAAGCTAAAAAACTACAGCGAAATTTCTAATCAAGAATTCTAATCAAATATCCGTTACTACTTTAATGACATTAAGATATGTTATAAATCAGAGATCGCTTTATGAAAAAATTACAGAAAAATCAAAGAGTAATTCTTTAGAAAAAACAGTTTCAATAATCTGATTGCTAGCAACTGAGAATTTCTGCTGAAGATGTACGTCAAACAATGTTGGTCAGAAATTGCCAACTGGAGAAAGATATTGAATTATAGCACATTATAGTAATTAAAATAATTTTTGGAACTTGTGAACTTTCTTGATTGAAGCAATGTCTTTTCAGTTAATTTGGCTTTTCGTTTTGTTTTGTTTTTTAAAGTTGAGATTCTACGTGTGAAAAACTTGGCGGAATGTATACAGAGAAACCATTAAAATACTCTAAAATTTAGAATGTGGAATAGTTTTGTATATAAATTTAACGCAAACTTTCCATTTATGGGCCATTCTAATGTTTTAAGTGTTGTAATACTAGTAACTAGTTTTCTAGAGTTTGGAATAAATGCAATAATTTTAAAACACGGATGAAATGTACGCATAGTTTTGCTAAACACGTTTTCAGAAATGCTGAAAATGAAATCGTAAAGATTTCGCTTAATTTCCTCTTGAAATTGTAAGACCAAAGGTAAAGATAATTTTATATTATCTGTACCCGGCCACGCGTCGCTGTGGCTTTCTGGAATGGAAAAAAATGCGGTACACACTTAAAATTACCAGAAAATAGGAAAATTAGCATAACTTTCAAAATATTTGTTTAAATTCAACAAAAATTAGAGAAATAAACCATCTTATTATGCTCTTCCATTGTACTAAATTTCACTTATCTACGTCTCATAACAATTTCAAAATGAAAAAATATTGACCTGCACTAAAGCGATGCATAAGGTTTGTAAGAACACAATTTGTGACTCTAAATTATATTTTACACAGATTTATTGGTCGACAAAATGCTCAGATAAAAATATTAAGATTTCCTTAATCTGCGTTCTTCTCATCAGATCAAAGCAAATGAATATCATAAGTTAGCGAAGTTATGAATTTGCTTGTACTAGCATGAATTGAAATTGCATTATTTGAAAACTCGTCATGCAAAAAAGTTTTCGTGCAAAGAATTCGTGAAGTAAAAGAAATGGAAAATGAAAAAAGTAAATTAAAAATTAAAGATTAAAAATCCAGATGAAAGGATATGGAATGGTTATGTATTTTCCAAGGCGAAATGATATTCTCATGAGAACATTGATTCTAAGATCTATTATCGATATTTTAGCAATATTGGCAGTTTTTAAAAAGCTGCTTTTTATATTTAATCCCACTTCATAACCAATGAGGGAATTATGTGCCCTTTTGTTTTTCATATATATATATAGTGCAAAATTTTGTTGAAAATTCAAAGAATCGCGTTTTCTTTTTTATAACCTTCGTTTATTTCCTGGATTTTTTTTCCATTACAGCTGTTTCGTTAGTGGGAAGGCAATTTTGCGATTTATGTATCCATAAAAATATCCTGTCCCAACCAACTTCTTCAGATGTTTTTCCATTAGACTTTTACAACAAAAGGTATATTTTTAACATGCTGAACATCGTATTCGGGTAAAAAGACTTCCAAAGCCATGTTTCCTCACTTCCGTCATCTTTTATCATATATATATAAAGCTATGTATGCATATATATATATATATATATATATATATATATATATATATATATATATATGGGGTGGAGAGGGCTCCCGTAAGCCGTGGTGAAGGCAACCTTTCTAGGAGAATTTATTTAAAAAACAAAGCGGGAGATCAGTACCCGCATTAAGCTGGTCTGCAGTTTAATTTGTTGCTGGCTATCTTGCTCTTGCTTTTTGCTGGATCTCAGCATTTTGAACCGAGAGAGAGACTTAGCTGTCGTACAAAGCTAAGACTCTGTAACATCATCTTTGTATAGATACTCCCTCAGGCATTTGGGCTCATTTTAAATATTTTAAATGTCTGACAAGACGTTGCAATCATATATATATATATATATATATATATATGTGTGTGTGTGTGTGTGTGTGTGTGTGTGTGTGTGTGTGTGTGGTACCTGGCGCTGTCCAAGCGTCAACTGAAAAATAAACTCAGCTATGAATCTGCCATTTATTTTCGTCTCTATTTCTACAAATAATTAGTTATAATTTATCTTCCTTCGTTCTAATTCTTTATTGGTATTACTCCAGGAATATAAGCAATACTTCAATCTATATTTCTTCGCGGGCAGCCTACAAGTCAATTAATATTAATCATAAGTAAACAGCACGTGTCTACCGTTAAGTTCTGGCTTCAGTCTTGTGGCAATATATTTTACATTGGTCAATATACAAGCGTTTGCCAAACGGAGCAATAATGTTGCTACTACTTATGTATCAATTTATGAGAGAGAAACAACAAAAATACTAATTTCCGCTATCAGCTGATGAATTGACTCCGTGCATTCCCATTCTTATGTAAATTTAACAGAAACCTTATATCATAGTAATGGTCGTATTAAAATGTCTCGTCTTCTCAATATCTCGGTTACATATGGATTCGGACATCTGATATGTTGTAGATCGATATTAAACGGATTTTAAACCATTACATGCGTGGATATTTGAAATAGTTAGAATTTCAATTAGCCAACTTACAATCAATATTTTCCTTTTTTTACTATTGGGCAATATTAGAAGAATTATAAATGTTAAGACTTGATCTCAGCTAAGGAAATCATATGAAATTATTTTTCTGCTGCCTGCGCATGTATGCATGTAAAAATACAAACACATCTGCGTGTGTGTTTGTATTTTTACATGCGTTTTGAAAATCGATAATATTCAAGATTATGTTTATATATATATAGAGAGAGAGAGAGAGAGAAAGAGAGAGGAGACAGAGACAGAGAAAGAGAAAGGAACAAACAAAGTTATGCGTTCATCAACGTTTCGTCTTTATTGCGAGACTTCCTCTGGTAAATGAAATTAAGAAAACAAAATTCCTAAAATGAAACAATGTCATACATTTCATCAAAAATATATATTTTCAAATTTTTGTACTGGTGTTTTTGTTTTTTTAATTTCATTCATTCAGAGAAAGTCTCGCAATAAAGATGAAACGTTGATGAATACATAACTTGGTTTGCTCCTTTGTTATCTCTCTATTTCGTCGAATACTATTTCCAATATTCTCATTATCTATATATAAAAAGCAAAAGTGGCACGCGCGTTTTTGTATGTTCAGCAAAGGTATTATTCGGGGGGGGGAGGTCTCAAGAAGGTTACCATGTTTTACAACTTTTTATAAACTCCCTGGATCTACGATTTGCGAAGGGGCATCGTATCTACATTTATTTTTTTTTTACATGGAGTTCACCACTTATCAAGGTCCACTGGCCACTCAGGGATAAGGGTTATTGTGTGTACAGTAATCAAAGGGATAGTGTAGCAATAGTATTGGAGAATTTGTAAGGTGTCATTACTTAGGGGTGCGGTTCATCAGGAATTTGTTTGTGTTGGACTTAAAGACATCCAGGTTGAAGTCGGGAGGGAAACAGGCAAGCGGAACAGAGTTTCAGCTAGTCGGGTGTTTTTTGAAAAAGATTGGCGAAGGGGGACCAGAGAATGGAGCTCAGACGAGCGCCTGCCATGGAAATAACGATAGAACAATGACAGGCTCGCTACGTCTCTTCTGTGGGAAAGAGGTTGCAGGGTAGAGAAAAGGGCATCCCCCACCAAGCCACGAAGTCTATTTTGTACTCTGTCAAGGCAGGATAGGCTGTTTTTAGCAGCTCCCGCCCAGATGTGGCAGCAGTACTCCATCTTTGGACGTACTTGGCTTTTATATAGATAGAGAATTGCATCAGTAGTGAGATATCTTCTGGAGCGGTAGAAGGATCCCACCATTCTCCCAGCGACCTTGGCCACAGACTTGATGTATGTGTTCCATTTAAGATCAGGTGTAAAGATCAAACCCAGGAGCTTATCAAAACCTGAGGCCTCCCTTAGAAGAGAGCCATCCATTTCAATTGATGCCAGATGGGGATCAGAGCGTTGATGATGTAAAGATAGGAGCTTGGTCTTAGATGCATTAAAGGTAACCAGCCACCTCTTTCCCCACTGTACCACGCGCTCAAGATCAGAGGAGAGAAAATCAGAGAGAACATCATCATTTACGGCCTTTGATGTGTTGCCATAGATGGTCGTGTCATCAGCATAGATGTCAACGAAGGATTTTAGTATGTGTTTTGGGAGATCATTGGTGTAGATCAGGAAGAGAGTTGGGCCCAGTATGGACCCCTGAGGAACTCCAGCATTAATACTGTGGGCTTCTGATTTCTGCCCATCAACCATTACTCTTATGAGCCTATCTGAGAGAAATGATTTAATGATCGAAAAAACATTTTCAGTTATACGATAGCTGGAAATCTTGTGAAGTAGGCCTTTATGCCAAACCTTATCGAAGGCCTTTGATATGTCGAGAGCAATTGCCCTAGAAATTAAGCCTTTGTCGAGATTCGCTAATCCTATGAGATATAACCGTTAGCACATCTGCTGTAGATCTAGCAGAGCGGAAACCATATTGCGTGTCGCTAAGAAGGTTATTTCTGCTGAGGTGGTTGACTACTTCTCTATTTATTGTGGATTCCAGCAACTTACTCATGACACACAGGAGACTTATTGGTCTGTACTGAGAGGGGGATGACTTATCACCTGAATTCTTAAATACAGGGCATACTGATGAGGTTTTCCAGGGTGTTGGGAAGCATTTCTCCTTAAGGCAACACTTAAACAGTTTGGTAAGTATGGAGGCAAGTTCTGGTTGTAATTTTTTTAACACTATAATTGGAATACCGTCGGGACCAGTTGCTTTACTGGAGTCAAGGTTCTTGATTAGCTTGGCGACCTCACGCACAAATATTTGTATGTTGCATAGCCTGCTGTTTGTTATAGGAGGGAATATGGGGAGTTGATGGCCTTCGTCACACAGGGTAGAATTAGCTGCAAAGTTTTTAGCAAATAGTTTGGCCTTGTCTGATGCTGTCGAGATGACCTCTGGTCCATTGATAATGGTTAGGATAGAACGCACGTTTCTGTTCAGAATCCTATTTGCTATTTGCCAGAACTGGTGGGAACCAAGCCGCTGCTCAGCTACTTTGGATTTAACGGATTGAGCATATAGTTCTCTTGCATTTTTTTTATTACTCTTTTACAGTGGTTGCTGGCAGTCCTGAAAGCATCTTTAGTTTCAGTGCATCTATTACGTTGGTAGCTACGGAAAAAGTGATTTTTTATTTTGATCGACTTTTGCAAAATTCACGCTATTCCATCCTCTCGCGTGTTTGTGTTTTTCGTATAAAAGCGAAACTAATAGCAGCGAACGTCAGTCACCAGCCTTCTCGGCAGGACCTCCAGAAAAGCAATTAGCTTTAGTCAATTGCCAGGTAAAAATCCAAATCGAAAGTGTGCTACAGGTCCAAATACCCTATATATCAAATTTCAACTCTGTAGACCAAATATTCAGAGAGGATTTTCGGAAAAGCTTTTCTCAGGCTCAAATCATTTTTTTATCTGAGACTTTCGGTGTTGGCACACACCTTTATGAAAGAAGAGTGTTGTTTATTGTTTTTTTCTTCGTGTTATATGTCAACTCCTTGAAGATTAAATCCTCGTGGGGCGAAGAAGAAAATAAAAAGCCGATCGTAGTCTGAATTGATGTGCAAACAACACCGACTAGCGTCAATTTTAAATTGGAGATTTGTTGTAACATCTTAGAAGACATTTTTATAGGTAAATTAGAATTATCTGAAAACCAAAAAATGCCAAGGAAAATTGTATTAAATGATAAAATTATTTTTTTCTGGGACTTTCACTGTTGACGCACACTCTTATTAAAGACTATTGTTTTTTAGTTTTTTGTTGTTGTTGTTGTTGTTGTTGTTGTTTTTCTTCATGTTGCATGTTAAGTCCATGGAGATTAAATCCTCGTGGAGTGAAGAAAAAAGTCTGTTCTTATTAACGATCGTAGTCAGTCTGAATTGATGTGCAAACCACACCGACTAGCCTGAATTTTTAATTGGGGATTTGTTTCTTAAATTTTACGCAATTATGCAGAATGTAGAAACTATGCATAAATAGAATTATTTAATATATAACTATTTCAATAGAATTCAGCGTAATAGTGAAATGAAGCCTATTTATCTAATAAGAAACCATAAAAAATGAATAAGAAATTTATTAACGTTTGTTTTCAAAGAAATATACAAAGTAGTTAACCTTCATGTTAGTCGCTCACATATCCATGGCTGAGTATATTAACAATTTCGCTTTAATAGAATAAATAGAAAAGTAGCCTTCTAATATCAATTTTAGAGCGAGAAAACTCAACTTTATAGGTGTGTGTGTGTGTGTGTGTGTGTGTGTGTGTGTGTGTGTGTGTGTGTGTGTGTGTGTGTGTGTGTGTGTGTGTGTGTGTGTGAGAAAAAAAAAGATGACCGTGATCATGCAGTTGTTCTGTGGGTTCGGAAATGGCTCGTCATTCTGATCCAAGCTCTGAAGTATTTCCTGCATGTAAGGCACCTGTGAGATTATTCTATAGCAGAGATGCTGACGGCTCTGTCCTTTCTAATAGCACGTTTTTTACCGCATTCTTCAATGCGTGCAGTTTCAGCAATCGTGCCCTCATTGTGGCTTTCAGTGCGACAGTAACATGTTTGCGCCTAGATCTTTCCATGAGTCGGAATACAAACCAAAGTGTTTGAGGGATTCCTTGAACCGTTTCCGCTATCCCCCGGTTCTTTTTCCTTTGGTCAGCTCGTCGTAAAGGAACCGTTTCGACCAGCCGAACAAACCTAACATGGTGTGTGCTAACGAGAGGTTTGATTGGTCTAAAATCTATGTGACTACTATCTTGTCTTGCCACTTGATTTTCATCAATCTCCGGAGGCAGGTCATCTATCTATCTATCTATCTATCTATCTATCTATCTATCTATCTACTTATCTACCTATCTATCTATCTCTCTTTCTCTCTCTCTCTCTCTCTCTCTCTCTCTCTCTCTATATATATATATATATATATATATATATATACAGACAATTGAAACAAACACTGATCAACATTTGTTATTGTAAATTTCTAACACGTACAATGAGTATGAGATAGTACAGTAAAGGATAAATAAAAACAATTTGGCAGGATCATAGGTAAGTTTGCACCTGCTGTTGCCACATACAATAGACAACACATGAAACAATATGCAAAAATTAAAAAATAATGGATGAAAGCCGTGAAGCTCAGAAGAAAGATATGAATGTTTAGTTAAGCGACTTTTGAAAATATGGGACCAAGTTGACATCTTAACAATGTTATCCGGCTTATCTCAGGTAAAAGAATATAACAGACCAAATACAGGTAAATAAATATGATCAGCACAAAAAGCCCACACAGAAGTAGAAATAAAACTCAAAGGAAATTAGACTAGTAATGAAGTGCTGCTAAAAATCAATTCCTATCAAAATCTCATTTTCATATATAATACATGATCCTTTAGTGATGCCTTGGATTTATTCTCTATATATGCATATATAATAAATTACATATATAATAAATTACATATATAATAAATTACACTTGCTTTTCTCTGCCTCCGCAGTTCCACTAAGAAGATAAACGAACACTTCCTTAACAAATCTTTGCCAATCAACACATATTTTCTTACACCATGTTTCGCGAAACTACTAATACAATGTTTGATTTCTTATAAACATACTAATCAATATTTTTTTTAATTTTAACGTTATATACATGTAGATTGGAGTACTAAGATTAATCTTACTTATCATAGTTATTCTTAATATTACATACACATTCATTAAACATATAATTCGAACTGATACGCAGAATTAATATATCATTAACCATATTCCATAACATCATGATTCGTTAAAATCTTCTCTCATATCTACGGAAGAGAAAATAAGGAATTAACAGATTTAGCAAACTGTAGATTTCATTCGACTATTACCTATCCATTTTGAAATATATCTTTATCGTATTTAACAGATTGCTCATAATCAATACATTGTCTTTAACCATTAACCATTCATATCAATTCGTATGTAAAACCTCAGTGATAATTTATTCTGAACCTTCCACGTATCCATACACTCATATCCCTATCTTCTTTACACGTCAGCGAAAACACGGTTTCAAGTGCCATTTGATGCCATTAACAGATCACTTCAATATTCGTAACGAATATGTTACTGAAAATGCAAACACGCATGACTTTATTCAGAAACTGTTCTCTGTTATGCACCTTAAAACCACACGGCTCCGTCAAGCGACTAGTGAATCGTAAATAAACAACCACGTTGATTCTACTTCATTTTTATTGCTTTTCGTGCACATACATTTTCGTGTTAAGAAATAAATTAACAAACACGGTGCTTGTACATTATTAGAACCTATAAATTTTTCAAACCGTTCGGTCACATAAGATTTCATCAATCAAAATATTTATGTTGCACTTGTGTCACAGACGACATCGGACAAATTTCCGTACACACATTTTTCTATATTGACGTAACAATATCTTAAATAAACAATTCACTGCATCTAAGGAGATTCCAAAATTGAAATAAAATTATCGAAAATAATATTTTCAACGTTAGTAATTGTATTTATTTATATTACTTTTACTACAGAAGTATCTTGCCTTACGTAACCTATATCACGTGTCTTCTCGCACTTTTTAAACGTTTCAACATTTTATTAACTTGTTTTTACCGATGCCTTTACTATTATACGGCCCCAACTTTATGATATGACAGCACGAACTTAAGTTTGATCGTGAAACTTTAAATGGGGATTATGTTTTTTTTTAATTCTTTTGTCACATAGAAAAGAACGCTCAATAGTCCAAATGCAATAGGGTTTCTACAATCAAATTATATTTATAACATTTTTATTTTAACAAGTTCAGTTCCTTTTAGATGAACAGCATTCAATAATATTACAGCTCTTTAACGCAATTAACAAGTTCGTTTTATTTAACGAACCTGGCGGTGATGGGGGTGATTTCTCAGCAATTAAGTGTGATTTTACGCCATTACCATTCGAACTTAGAGTTTGAAAATATTTTTGTTACTTAACAGAACTGACACCGAGCTTTCAAACGATTACTTCGTTACTTTTTTAAAATATGCAAATTATTATGTATTTTTTTTTTTTTTTTTAGTTAATATTCTTTCCAAAACAACACTGGAACATAGATAGGCTAATATATATATATATATATATATATATATATATATATATATATATAAAATATAAAGCTGTGTGTGTCTGGTCACGAATAGGCTCCTATATGGTTGACTATTATAGAAAACTGATCACATACAATGATAGAAGATGTATCGAGACACAGGAATGGGTATGTTTGATCTATATATATATATATATATATATATATATATATATAATATAATATAATATAACGTGTGTGTGTCTGGTCACGAATAGGCTCCTATATGGTTGACTATTATAGAAAACTGATCACATACAATGATAGAAGATGTATCGAGACACAGAAATGGGTATGTTTGATCTGGCATAATGATGATTCATTAAAATTGTGGGGTCTGCGTACGCGCCTGGTCCACAAAGTATGGAAATAAAAAAAAAACGTTTACAAGTGTTTTTGATATAGATGTGCATAATAATACTTTGATAAGTATGTTTTAACTTAAATAGGGATAGTATAATAAAATTTTGGGGTCTGCGTTCGCGCCTGGCCTCCATAGAATGGAAATAGGCACAAACTTTAATAAAGACTTTTTATATCTATCTGCGTAAGTATACTTTGATAATTATGTTTAAATTTGAAGAAATATGGTATAATAAAAATATGGGGTGTTCGTTCGCGCCTGACCTCCATAGAATTGAAATATGTCACAAAGTTTAACAAGGTTTTTTTATATAGATCCACAGAATATTGTGATAAGTGTTTCAGTGTGAACAAATATGGTATAATAAATTATGGGGTTTATCTATTTTATTTTAACTTTCATCATATTTTGCTTTGGTTTTGATACCCCCAAATTCGAAGCTATCTCTTTACAACCCTTCCTTTTCATAACCTATCATACTTTAATAAATTAGAGTCCATTTTCTGTAGGCTGTTTTTGAACCCAATCAACGACGGGTACCTTTGCTAGTATATATATATATATATATATATATATATATATATATATATATATATATATATATATATATATATATATATAGCCAGTAGAGTTTAGTTTCCTAGAAGTACATCCAATGAAACAACATGTGTCTACCAAAGAGTGCTCAATGAGTGAACAGAGCAGGTATATTAAATTTATTTATACAAACATTAATGGCTACATATGTGCATACATGTTTCTGTAATCACCCGCCTTGGGGGATTACTGTCGAAAACTGATATTTCAATCAAAAAACATTTTCCTATTTCGTTTGTAAAGTTAGAATGTAACCTGGGTGGGAGTCATAACTCGGTGAGAGGACAAGTGAGGTCTTTGAAGATAATAAACATCTTCTATTTCAATCCCTTTCTCTCTATCTATCCCATCTTTTGGTTTTTATGGCATAAGGTACTTGAGAATTTAGTATTTTTGTCTTACAGTCTGTAAATTAAAAACATTTGCTATGGTCACTGAGTACTGACCGGTGTTTTTCAATCAACACCCATCCACACACATACAGGCACACACACACAACACACACACAACACACACACACACACAGAAACACACACACACGTTAATACAGAAATTCAGAAGCGAATATATGCTGTTCGTTTTATTTTACTCACACACACGCACTGAAATCAGGCAATACCTATAACTACGCAAGAATAAAATTAAAATTAAGATAAGGTAAATAAAACAAATAAATAAAAAATAAAAGTAAAAGATAAAAATAAAAAAAAATAAACAGAATAAGAATAAACATAAAGCCTCGAAAGTTATCTAAACTCCACATGTACATATATATATTAATATACTTATAAACGCCTACACCCTGCTACACCCGCGTATATATACACACACACACATATAGACATACATAGACATATAATGGTCATATACAGTTATGACATGTTTACATCCATACCTACATACGTAGTAATATCCATACGTGGAATCTCAAACCCAGACATCCATGTACACACTTGGGTACCATACATCATGACTGTTATTATATCAAAACTAATATTAATCCCACTAATAATCCTAGTAATAATAATTCTTGTAATATTGATAATATCAATGACACCACCAATATCAATAATAATAATAATAATAATAATAATAATAATAATAATAATAATAATAAGACTGTATAATTGGGAATTCTAAAATCCGTGGACCCCAACTGGATACACGTCCTCATAAATCAACCCATATATATATATATATATATATATATATATATATATATATATATATATATACATACACATACACACACATATACATAGATATACACATATATATATACATATACACACACTTATATATACACAATATACATATATACATACAGACACACGTACACACATTTATATATATATAAGTACAAATACGTATATACACATATACACATACATATACACACACGCGCACCAGCATACACACAATACATACACATTCAGACCATCCGCAGACAACATCCCCATCTACTCGTGTCTCCACATCTCCACAGACGTATACAAGACACATACACATATATATACCAACACGGACCACCGCATACACCCACATACACACACACGCGCAGGTACACACGGAAACCCAGTCACTCATAACGCAGGAAAACACATCAATGCATGCACAAATGCAAAGACCTTTTTCAATAATAATAAGGTGCCTTTTTTAACCTCAGTAGCGTGGTAACCCCTCTATATATGAAATAGCATGCCACTACATATATATACGGGTGTATATATACATATATAACATATATACAAAAACATTCAGACACCCATACATACTTGTAATATACATTGCTACAACTATCATATAGGAGACAGCCTCTTATAATAGTACAGAAATATATATGCATATATATACATATATACATACATACACATATACAAATACATCGATATACATACATATACATACATACACATATATACATATACACACATATACATACAAACATAGGCGCATACATAAATACACTTATACATACTTACTTATACAAAATTCAGACATATATATATGTGTACCCTGCCACCAAATAATACATCTAAAGTGGAAATAGACATGAATTCATTTACTACATAATTATCCTTTTCTATCAAACTCCACACGCATAGTTATATTACACGGCCCCACCCGCTTGTTACCTTTTCCCACGTTGTATGTTTTTTTTTACTACGTAAAAATTTATACTACGTAAAAATTTATAGTGAATTCCGCTTGAAGTTCATAGGCCTATCTTCATATTAAGCAAGCACTCTTTCGATGGTTAGGCAGATATACAAAAGATGTATAACGATACAATGATAATATATAATAACATATGACAGAAGTCAGAGTATTTAGGTTATACAAACTGAGTATAGAAGTTTATATATTGTAGTACTTACCTTCATCTTTATTCATTCACCCTTATTTCTTTATTCCCTTTTCCTTCATTCACTTTTCATTCCTTACTTTCTTTCATCTATTTATTCATTTATCCTTTTTTTATATATATTAAATTAATCTTCCTACCCAGGTATATAAAGATCATATATCCATACATACATACACTAAAAAATATCCATATGCATACATTATTACGAGGTTTACCCAAAACAATCTATTACTCGTTTGGTTCAAATATGCTTTCATACAGGTATTTATTTAGGTTAGTAATATTATAACTGTTTGATGAAGTAGAATATAAAGCGACTTATGCAATTCATACGGGTAGGATCATAGTTGCGACCTCACTTATCCTCTTTGGGGGGTGTTATTTGATGGGGGTTAGTTGTACTCATAGTTATTCTGGTCTACTAATTCAGAGTTCTTTAAGTGCGTGTATTCTGAAATGCTTGCAGGATATAGCAGTTTTTTGTTTAATATTTAATAATTTATCCCTATCTTTAAACCTAGTTATCTCAAGTTTTTCTGATAAGCATAATGGACATGGTGAGTTCAATGAGTGGCAAGTATTGGCCCTTCTAATAATTTTCCATTCTATACCAGTTGTTTTATTTTCTCTAACTAATTTCCAGTAATATAACGATAAGGAAGTGTCCTTTTCATATGTTTGATTACTCATCGAGCGTGTATGTCCATAGAATCTATTTTTGAAAGTCATTTGGGTACTCCCTATGTAGAATCTTTCATCCCTTGGGTTCTCTACCGGGAATATCCTAGCTTCGTATACCACTGGTGATACATATATATATATATATATATATATATATATATATATATATATATATATATACAGACATTCAGCTTTATATTATAGATATATATATTAAGGCAATCATGAAGGGAAGACGTATTCCTTCGGAATTCATTTTATATTAAAAAAAAGACCGAGGAGAAAAGAAAAATGGATAGCGACTAAAAAAATAAAAGTAGGGGGAAAAAAATCAAAACGAGTCAATTGACATGTTTCGCCCTCACTCATCAAAATTGGAATCGACGGATTTATGTTTTTTTTAGTAATTTGTTTTCCTAAATAATAAAATCTAAAAAGAGACGGGAGTAAGAGCAATCGTATGGGGATGAATTTTTAGAGGCTTTTTAGATTTTATTATTAAGGAAAACAAATTACTAAAAAAAATAAATCCGTCGATTCCAATTTTGATGAGTGAGGGCGAAACATTTCAATTGACTCGTTTTGATTTTCCCCCTACTTTTATTTTTTAGTCGCTATCCATTTTTCTTTTCTCCTCGGTCTTTTTTTAATATAAAATGAATTCCGAAGGAATACGTCTTCTCTTCATGATTGACTTAATAAAGTTTTGTACCCCCAAGAAAATCATGAAATATATATATATATATATATATATATATATATATATATATATATATATAAATGTAATTCTTGGTTCGTTCAAAGTTTATACAACCATATTCCTACATTACCAATTTAATTGAAATTTTCAGAAAATCTATCTGTAAAGTCAATGAATGTTTGCATGCTATTAAAATAATTTTACATTGCGAATTATAAAAATATTAATCAAAATATAAATATTTTTCGAAGTCATTTCTGCGAGACTTGCCCGGTTTTATTTCCGGTAACTTCCGTTTCAACTACTCTCGAATTACAAGATAAGTAAAAAAAAAAAACTTAATCATGCAGAAAGTTATCCGTGCTGAAATAATTACGTTATTATTTAAAAAGCCATTCTTAACATGGGGAAGGGAGGGTGTTTTGTACCTATTCTGTACTTTAACCTTGCAATTGAATAAAAAACATATCATAAAACTTTAATTAAACGTGGAAATACGATTTTAAAAAATAGCGCGGATCACTCTCTGCATTAGCAAAAAAAAAAAAAATCCCATATTTTAAAAATTTAAATTCATTTATGTACTAACCAATTTCTTAATTTTAAATTCCTTTATTTATGTTAAGGCTTTTCACTCATGAAACATTACGTTTTAATTGTTTAGTTTCTTTTCACGGCATTGTTTACATAAAAAAGTTTGTTTTAACTTTTTCTAAACTGTTTCATTTTTACGACATGCCTCAACGTATTATAAACACCCTAACCTCCCAATGTTAAAAAAAGCACGCCCTCCCATAAACCTCGAAAGCCATTCTTAATATGGGGAGGTTGGGGAGTGTTCATTCCGACAACCGTTTTAACATGGGGAAGTTAGGGTGTTTATAATATGCTGGGGCGAGTTGTAAAATTAACGAAGTTGCTATCTATTATTTATTGCAAAAATTGCTTGAAATTTATTTATTTGACAAAAAAATTACATTTGGGTACTCCTTGGGCGTTGAGTTCCATGGCGACTAGCAGAAAAAAATAATAGTCGCTCCCTTAGTCCCCCACCCCACCCGGCACGTAACATCTTTTATTTACTGACGTTGCCGTAACTAAACGATTATTTGTCACATTTACAAACATTTATTTATTTATTTTGAAAAAAAAAGTTTTACTTTTTATGAATATTAAAAGAAAAATGGGTATTCATGCAGAGAGTGATCCATGCTGAAATAATAACGTTATTATTTAATAAACCATTCTTAACATGAGGAGGGGAGGGTTTTTTGTACCTATTCTGTACTTTAACCTTGCAATTGAATAAAAAAAAAACATACCATAAAACTTTAATTAAAAGTGGAAATACGATTTAAAAAAAATAGCGCGGATCACTCTCTGCATTAGCACCGAAAAATGTTACTAAACATTTATTAATAATTTCTCACTTTTACAAACATTTGATTTTAAATTTCTTTTTAAATGACGACTTTTATCGACTGTTTTTTTAATAGTATTTGCGGATGGGTATGTTGACAACAAATATCAGTTAAATTTTGTAAATATCCCCCCAACTGGTGTTTATTTCGAAATCCGTTGTTAACATGGAGAGGTTGAGGGTGTTTAATCTGAAAGCCGTTCTTAACATTTGTGGAGGTGGACCTAATATAATAAATAAATAAATAAATTTAAAAAAAAAACTGAATCATTTACTGATAACTTCTCACTTTTACAAATATTTTTTAATTTACATGCGCGGATAAACAAATTGTTGAATAGTTCGAAAACAAAACGTTTTTGTAATAAACTTCGGGATAATTTTTTGGGTAAATATTTACATTAAGGTCAACCTCCACAATTTTCTTTTTTAAATGACAACTTTTATTGATAAATAAATCTACTTCTCTGCCACGGGCACTGAACCTCTCCTTTTTTTTAAATAGTATTTTCGGGTGGGTATGCTGACAACAAATATCAATTAAATATCAATTAAATTTTGCAAAAAGTTCACCCACCCCCCTAAAAGTGGTGTTTATTCCGGAAGCTGTTCTTAAGATGAGGAGGTTGGGGGTGATTATAAGTTGGGCCTAATCTAAAAATAAAAAACAAAAACAAGTTTTTATGCGCACATAAGCAACTATTTTTTATTAACTTTTTTTTAACTTTTTTTATTTAAAAATTAGTAAATTTCAATGAATAGAATAATAAATCATTTATCATTAATATGTGTTTTTGGTTTTGTGTTGAATGAAACTTTTTTTTTTCATTACAACAATAATGAACCAATTTAAATCTTCCGGCATGCGTTTAAGGGTTACGAAATTATCAATAAATCGTTTAGTTTCTAAGCCAACGTAAGTAAATAAAAAATGTTACGTGCGCATGCATTAGCCTTGACTAGGGGTGGGGGCTAAGGGAGCGACCATTAAATAATTATGCTGGTCGCCATGGAACTCAACGCCCAAGGAGTACCTAAAGTGGCACATGCACTTATGTTATCGTGCTATTTTTTAAAATAGTATTTTCATGTTAAATTCAAATTTTACAATATCGTTTTCTTTTATTTATTTGTTAAGTGAAAGTACAGATAACCCGGTCGGTTTCTAATGTGAGGAAAATCTAGTCCCCCCCCCCAAAAAAAAAGGGGTACTCTGGATAATAACAAAACATTAAAATTGACTCAGTCTCGAAAGATTTCTTCTCTACTGAACGAGGAAAAAAACGGTGAAGTGTAGTTCACCTTCTGTTTCTCTCCCCTCTCTCTTCCTCTCTTAATATCTCTCTCTATCCATCTCTATTTTAGTTGCTTTCCCTCTCTCAATCTATCCTTCTCTATATATCACCCTCTCCATCTCTCTTTGAGCCCCTTTCTCTCTCTAACTCCCTCTATCTCTCTTCTTTCCTCTGTCTCATCCCTCTCTGTTTCTAACTCTCTCCCTCTCTCTGTTTATCTATCAATCCCTTTATCTCTCTATCTCCTTCTCTTTCTCTATTTTCCTCTCACTTTCTCTTTTCTATCTATATATCTTCCTCTCTTTCTGTCCATCTCTAATCTTTCATCCTATTTTAGTCTCCTAAATTAATTACAGTGAATAAGGCACTGTCAAAACATGGATAAATCCTATTTTAGTCACCTAATTTACTGACTGAGAATAGAAGTTATTTGGAAATTACTGCTACCTTGAATAGCACCAGAAGTAACTGGTAAAACCTTTCTAATTAAATTGATTTTGGCAGCCATTCGGTAACAATATGACATAGCCTTAGCCCTTGCTGCATGAGAAATACCTGCGACCTTGCTGCCAAGTAGAAGAATTATTTATTCTACTTTAAAACATTCAATTTTTTAAAAATCTCATGTTCGACATCTCCAAAACATCCAATATGGGGAAAAATATTGCAGAAATGCAAACTTATTGTTTAGGATGAATGCACAATGGTACGCAAAAAATCACTTGAGGCTCTTGATCGATCCTTGCAAGATTTGCGTGGCAATGTCAGACCATTTGGGAATGCAGTAATATTGCTTGCAGGAGATTTCAGACAAATGTTACCTGTTATTCTTCATTTCAGACAAATGTTACTTGTTATTCCAGCAGATGAAATAAATGCCTGCCTCAAATACTCTACTTTTTTGTTCCATGTGAAGACATTAAACTTAACTCAAAATATGCATGTACAGTTGCCGACTGTTCGATCCGCACAAAAACTTTTGCATCACTTGTGGGAAATTGGGTATGAAAAAGTGCCAGCTGATCAGAGTTAAGGGCAAAATTCTTTGACTTCTGTAATTTCTGTAATTTTATTTCATCAAAAGAATTGTTAGTTTAAAAGGTTTTTGCAGATATTCAAATTATAAGAAAATTCCATTTGACTGAGTGAATTAGCTATTCTTGCAGGTCAATACAAAGATGCCCATGAACTTAACGCTATTATTCAATGTAAAATTCCAAATGAGGTAGTCAAATACAAATCCATCGACACTGTTGTAAAAGCAGATGAAGTGGTTAATTATCCAACAGCTATATTTGCCAGGGATGCCACCACATGTATTGCAACTGAAATTTGGTGTACTAATTATCATGTTGTGAAATATAAACTAATCCAACCTTTGCAATGGCACATAGCTTGCAGTAAAAAAAAATTAACAAACAATATCATAGAAACAACAATCTTAACAGGACCTTTCACAGATGAATATATCTTCATTCCATGCATTCCTATGATTCCACCGGATACATCATAACACTTTAGCAAATTGCACTTTCCAATTTTATTGTCATTTGCAATAAACATCAACAAAGCACAGGGAACAATCTTTACAATTGTGGGTCTTACAGTTACACACTGACTGTTTTTTCACATGGACAATTTATGTTACGTATTCAAGAGTCACCAAACCACAAAATCTCTATATCAGCTAAGAAAATGGAACAACAAAAACTGTGTACCCATACGAAATGGAAAATTAAACCTATAAGAAACATGCTTTTTCTAATTTTGGAACTTTTTCCATTGCGCCAATCTGAGCCACAGCAACGCGTGGCAGGGTACAGCTAGTATATATATATATATATATATATATATATATATATATATATATATATATATATATATATATAAAGGTAGCATAATATCTTGCATATGTTTTCAGCATTTACTTTAACAGTGCTCAGTACTTGAGAAGATAATAGTAGCAATAGTATGAAATCTAAAATATATCTATGGCAAGAGACGTTTCATACCTGCGAGTAATAATCATTAAACTATATCAGGCACTTTGTCTGTTTGTGTGTCTCAGTGAGTTCATTCTCTATGGCCTCCGAAACAGCTGGGTCGATTTTTTTTTAATTTTACACAAATATACATTATGTATCTAATAGTGTTCTTGGGTAGGTTTTGTATCGGAATGCCTCCGATAAGTACCAAAAATCGATAACCGAAAAATTCCTTTAAAGAAGAAACAGATAAATTTTGACTAAAGTTAACACCTTTTTACACCTTTACATCGAAAGTGCATTTGAGAAGTTTACCATCGCACATACAGAAAGAGTCTGGCCTATAAAACTAATTGAAGGGTTTTTGATAAGACAGGGGCGCGTTGAAAATGAATGTTTTTGTTTAGACCACAATTGAACCATGATACTTGATCTTTGTATTTTAAACTTTAATTAGAGTCATTATATAAAACTATAATTTTATAAAATTAACAGTAGGTTCTCTTCAGTGCAATGTAGACTACGTTGTATTTTGGACTGAGTCACTACTGGGAGACGTGTGAAGCTTCTTCTCGTTACACAGCGGTACGTTCCCGACTAATAAATCGATTTCATTGTAAAATAGCCGATTTTAATGACAATAAAAGTATTGGAAGTGTGGAGTATTTGTTGATCATTATTCATTCCCGGGCAACGCCGGGTTTCCCTGCTCATATATATATATGCATACATATATATATATATATATGCCTGTATGTGTGCGCGCGTGCTCGCGCGCGCGTGTGTGTGTGTGTGTGTGGTAAGTTACGAAAATATGTATAGCAATTAAGCTACACTGACTTTTTTGCGTTTCATCGCCGTAAGAACTCGTCCAACTAAAATGTTCAACCGTTTTTATTATTGTTACTGCTGGAACGGCGAAATCTAAGATCTGACAGGATTTTTCTTTATTGTTAACTATTATGACATCCGATCTTCTTGCTTGAATAGTTTTATCTGTTTGTACGTCTATGGCTCATAGGATTTGTTGATTTCTGTTTTCAATTACTGCTGCCACTTTGTGCTTGTACAATTTGTTTGGGTGTTCAATATGCAGGCGCTTGCATTATTTTCAGTGTATTATATTCCTCACTTTGTCTATCCTTTTATCCAAAATAACGATCAAACCAGACACACGCTCGACCAACGATTCACCTCCTCCCTTGAGGCTCACATTTACAAATATTCGTGAACGTACAACTAACTTAGACTATGTAGAATCATTTCTTCTAGCAAACTCCCCGGATATCTTAGCACTAAGTGAAACTAACTTGCGCTCCTCCATACCATCTAACCACTTTAACATGTCTGGTTATCTTTCACTTGGTAGTACGGACTCCGACAGACACGTGCACGGACTTGGAGTTATTATCCGTAACACCCTCCCCGTAACTAATGAATCTAAACTAGAATCAGATAACCAGACCTTCATGTGCTTTAGACTAACTTTACAACATAGTGTTAGCTACTTATATTTTCTTTATCGCTTTCCCTCGACCTAGGACTGTACTCTAATCAATCATGTCTCTGACAGCATAGATGCAGCACTCACCCTTGACACTAGCGCCCAAATACATGTGTTTGGTGACTTTAATGCCCATCAGAGTAATTGGTTTGGCTTCTCTTACTACACTGACACAGCTGGTGGCATCGTCCATAACTTTTCTATATCCCATTCCTTGCTAGAAAATTACTTACACCTGAATGTATCCTATATCTCTACAAGGCCACCATTCGCCCATGTATGGAGTATTGTTAGCACATTTGGGCTGGTGCATCTGCTACTAATCTCTCACTCTTGGACAGGGTTCAAAAGAGTCGCCAACCATTACAGGTCCCGAACTAAGTTTCAATCTCTGCCCCATCGACGAAATGTTGCATCTCTCTGCCTGTTTTACAAGTATTTTAATGGTGGATGCTCTGACGAACTATAAGCCATTGTATCCCCTCGAAATAAATGCCCCCGCTAAACCCGACAAGCAGCAAAATCCCACCCTACACAATAGAGATCCTCAGATATCAGAAAGTCTTCTACTCTAATATATTCTTCCTCAAAACTGCTAGACTTTGGAATTACCTTCCGGGTTCCTGCTGTCCCAACTGTACTGACATGCAAGTTCAAGTGTAAGTTAAACAGACATCTTGCTGCTCAACTCCCCACATAGTACCTCTGCAATTTATGTTCCAGATAATAGTGCCCTACATCAAAGTGGAACTGTGCCTTGTTTGAGGTTAAATGCAATTTAAAAAGATATCGTTTTGGAGCTAGTTTATTATATTCACTTATGTGGTTTATAGTTTCGTCTCTTTGTCCACACTCTGCATTTGCTGTTTTCTTGCTTTGATGTGATTGATTCTTATTGCATTATCTTGCGTGGCTGTTAATAGTGATTCAGTTACTCTGTTTAGGTTTCCTTTTCGTAGCCATGCGCAAGTGGTTTCTGTGTGCGTCATCTTTTATCATTTTTATGAATCGTCCGTATAGTTGTTTCTCTTTCCACTTTTCTCGTCTTATCCCTTGTCTCTTTGCTCTTTGTCTTGTTCATTTTTACAGTGTCTCTTGCTTTGGCGATTAGCTTTTCTGTGTTCTGCATTATGTAATTTTCTAGGTTATCAATACAGTCTTCTATACAAACTACGAATCCTTTTCCTCCGTCTTTCTTTTTAATGTAAAGTCAGTCGGCATTATCCTTTGGTGTAATTCATTATGCACAGTCATAAGTTTCATAATCCTCTGGTCAAAATGCCTCAGTTCTTCTTTGGTCCATAGTCTATAAATAGTCCATAGTATCTTATTAATGATATTTCCCATGTGTTTATATCTTTTATTATGTCTTTATTATATAATTTAGTTTCTGGAAGTGTTCTTGTTCTTTTTCTCGGGTATTTTTTCCCCCAATTTTCTCTTTCATTTCTGCTGGCTTTGATGATGTCTGCTTCCAAAATTTCCAAATATTTATAAGTACCATATTTACCTAATGACCTCATCTCCACTTAGTTGGGTAGTTCCATGTCTTCTGTTGCCTCCAGTTTTCCCCGTTCTTATAACTAGGAGGGGGTTGTTCGCTCTTTTGCGTTATCTATTTTAACTTCGGGGTTTAACTTGAGATTTTTAAAAAGAATTTTTCGAGGCTGCTATTACAACTAACTTTTCTAACGTTCTTTTACAGTATCGGGGAAACACATTTATCGATTTGAGTTAATACGACGATTCTCGTCCTGAGGATTCTGAGTTGCTATTTTTAAGATGAGGCAGAACAAATACATAATGCATTCACAGATAGAAAATAAAAAAAATAGTTTGTAATATCGATGACAATGGTTATGTGTGGTGATAAATCGTTTGGTTTTACTAATTAATTGGAAATCTGTTGGGATCTGTTGTTGTTGTTGTTGTTGTTGCTTTGATTTTTCTTCTATCATCTTTTAAAACAACTAAACCTAATAGAAGTTTCATTTCCAGATATCACTGTTGAATTTATTTCGTTTAGTTATGCCAATGAAAATATATTCAACGTTCATCCAAACAATTTACAAGGGTTAAAGGAAGCCATCATTGATTTTTTGAGCACAATTTTCGAAAACAAAAAGTGTGGTCGACTAACACAACTTTTCAGCAAGTCAAACGAAAAGGTAGTCATCTTAACACGTTGTTTAGATTCTAAATAAAAGGTAAAACCTATTTTTCATTAAAATGTTAAACCTATTTAATGTGTGCACGGTTGAGAGTTTATAATGAAGCATGGTTTGCGCAATCTCCACAAAGACTTTTTCTAACCTGTTATCATTTAAGCCGAGTAGCAGAGAGAGCTGCAGGAAAATTGGAGGAAATGCTAAAATAAGAAGAAATACTGATATTTGAAGTCTGAATTTTTACATGCAAATTTAGCGTATTTTAATTCACGTCTTTTCGTCAGTTTATTAAAGTCTTCAGAATTACTATCAAATTTCCAGGAGGCTCGATAAAAAACAAGTTAAAACAAATTTTGGCCCGAAAAGCACATTGTCAATCTACACCTTCCTGGGGATTAATTAATTTTTTAAAAGATTTTAGTGTAAAATTAGTTCTTATAAAAAATATAAAAATATAATTTGTAAAATAATGCCCTTGGGAGGCATGTTTTATTTATTTATTATTATTATTTTTTTTTTTTTGGCGGTCGTCCATTTTTTTTTTTTTTCTAAAAATTAAGATTAATTGCTATTCAAAATAAAAATAGCGAGATTAATACAATTCGTTCTTTTTTATTTCTGTCTTTCCTTTTCAGTCTTGACCAAATTGACTTTTTACCGGTATCTTCTCGAAAAGGTAAGTACTCTAATTCATAGAATTCACTATGTCTATCTCCATTTTGTTTTTCAAAGTGCATCTCATATGCGCTACAAGGTCGCAGAGCGGCGCGAGGCGAGTCAAATGATTGCATTTTTTGTGGGTCGTTCTTTAATGGATTTTTGGTCGGTAAAAATAGAAGGTAAGGGGTAAAAAATGTTTAAAAATGGAACTTGGCAGGCGTACGTCTTGTACGCATGAGCAAATAGACATTTATTTGTTATATCCGATTAAAAAACAACAACGATAAAAAATGTTTAAAAATGGAACTTGGCAGGCGTAAGTCTTGTACGCATGAGCAAATAGACATTTATTTGTTATATCCGATTAAAAAACAACAACGATAAAAAATGTTTAAAAATGGAACTTGGCAGGCGTAAGTCTTGTACGCATGAGCAAATAGACATTTATTTATTAAGTGTAGTTGTAAGCAATGTGTATCCAGAGAATTTCAGTACTTATGTAGTCAGTCCTGGGTATTGACGGAAAATTCGGGGTCAATTTCAGAAATGACTGAAGCAATTTATTTAGGAGAATAGAAAGTGGATCTTGAGTTTAATTTCGTCACTTCGTAACTTTCTCTTCTCTTATTTTGTTCTTGTGGTCATCACATTCTGACAACGGGGGAAGAATCGCTGTTTTCTTAGTCAGATTCTATCCATCTAACACTTATCATTGGCTAGTGTTTTACCTTGAAGTAGTATTTTTATCTCCTTACATAAAATGGCTTCATACTTTGTTATAAAAAAATAAAAATTTACGATTTGAATGTCGCGAAAAAAATTTAAAAAGTGTCGGGATTATTTCACCAACAAGAAAGGGGGGGGTAAGAAAAGGCAGTAAGGGCTTTCAATGAAATGGTGACGTTGTTTACAAGCAGTCTTTTCTTTCCTTGTAAAGGTAACAATTAACTGGTAACGTTTGCCGAACAACAGTAACGAGGTAATCAGTCTAAGAGACGCCAACCGACTAGCAAGCTAGGTAACTAGCTTCTTAATATTTATTTGCATGAATATATATACAAAATGTGGCACAAGGCCAAAAATAGGGGGGGTTAATGTGGACCTATCTAACATAAAGTTAACTTAACTAGACTCTTTCACCAGAATACCAGAATCACTCTATGGGAATCCTAATTATAACCCGAAAAATGATATATACATGATGTGGGGGGGTTGGGGCTAAAAATTTTATATACAAAAAAGAATGAAATATTTACAATGAAAAAATAGTAGTTAGTAAAAGAGCCCCTCACTACTAATTGTGGCAGATAGAAAGCTTTGTCAGTCGAAAAGACGCAGGTCCACACGAAAACTGACTTTATTGAATAAGCACCACAAAAACGACCTGCATCACTGACAAAGCAGTCCATCCGTCACCTAATTGGGGTCGGGAATGAGGATTATCGAACCTAAGGTGGGGAAAAAAAAAGGGGGGGGGACAAGGGCAAACTAAAAGAGGGACTGGGACGATGAACACATACATACTCTAGCTAAGCTAAAAAAAAATCAAACAATAAAGCCTAACTAACCCATACTAAACTAATCGGTCCGATACTGATGTCTTGTTAGTTCAGGACACCCAAAATCCTTTTTGACCTAAATCAAATCAGAAACGAATTCAAGGCCAGCTTCAGTCACTCTACACAGTCGCGAAGCTTTCACCCAGCTTTCGTTGAAATTCACAGGAGTGAGTTTCACCTTCTCCAGCTTAATTCGCATTTTCAACCGATGCTTGAACATGAGAACAAGCTGGGGAGCAGTGAAGGTCTGATCTCCGTAAACCTCCTTCTGTCGTGTCGACCAAATCACGCCTCTCATAACAGCTAGCAAACACAGAAAAACATAACGTTCCTCTTTCTTCATACTCGGCGCCCAATTGCAACACAGGGAAACCGCATCCAGTACAAAAAAACGCCCGTTTAGTATGCGAACCGTGAAGCTCTCAACTAACTCACATAACGGTCGAACGATAGCGCAGCGGAAGAAAGCATGGCTTAGGTCTTCCTCCCATTCTCCGCATCGGTCACAACTAGGTGTCATTGTAAAACCCGCTATGAAAAGTTTTTTGTGAACCCAGAGGGCATCTCGGATTACCAGCCAGGTGAGCGATGCCTCGTAGTTATCGAAACAGCTCATCCCGGGCGCCCAAGGCCATATCGAGCGACGCTCCTCATTCGTGAAACCGAACTCCTCAATCTTTTCGTCTCGGACAGATCCCCTCACTAAAACCCTATATAGCGCTTTGCAAGACAACAGCCGGGTGTCAGAGAAGCTTTCATTCACCCGTTGAAGGAACCTCAACGCCTGTCGACACTCGCGATAGAAATGGCATTCGTTTCGGGGCCTCCTGCGTGCCTCCCCCTCAGCCGAATGCACACTCTCCAAAGCCGGAAAGGCTTTCTTAGTGTCTTCCATCCAGAAGACACCGTTCCCTAAGTCAGGTGTACACATTCGGTCCAGGTATATCAGCCTTAGAGTGTGTCTACGTATTTTGATATTAGGCATACCCAGACCGCCTTCAGACGGATGCAGGCAACAGATCTCCCGAGCAACCATGGCTTGCTTTCCGCGCCATAAGAACGCAAAAAGAGCACGCACTAGTTCAAGTAGTGAGGACTCTGGGAGTGGAAGCACTGATAGACGGTATAGGATCAGGGGGTAGATATGAGTATTGCATACCTCCGCCTGACCCTTTAAAGTTAGATTTCTCAAAGACCACAAATGAGCTGTGGTCTTGACCGCTTTCAACACTTCCGACCAATTTTTCTCCAGCTGGAGGTCGGAGCCAAACCAGACGCCAAGTAGCTTGCAGGGCCCATCAGTCCAGCCAAAGGGCCCCTGAAGGGGCGTTCCCCTCCAGGCACCAACACGTAAGCCAATAGACTTAACGTGGTTGATTATGGCCCCTGTTACCTGTGCATACCGTTTTGTTTCCATGTCGACGACTCTAATCTCGGCATTGCTCGTTACAAGCACAGTCACGTCGTCGGCATAGGCGGTATACTTTACTGGGGTATAACCACCTGGCAAAGTAATCCTGCGAAGGACCGGATTCACCCTAAGCTGGCACAAAAAGGGCTCAAGCGCGATGACATACAGCATGGGTGATAACGGACAACCTTGACGGATAGATCTTGTTAACCTGAAGGGCTTCGATCTCACCCCATTCACCTCCACCATAGCACTGGGGTTAGCATACAAGAGGCGAATCCATGAGCGAAACTGGGGTCCAAACCCAGCCGAGCAAAGAACAGCCCCAAGGTAACGATGGTCCACCCTATCGAATGCTTTGGACTGATCTAAATTGATCAGCGCGGCTTCTGTGTCGACTTTCTCTATGATCAAGCGTATCGCGTGCAAATTATCTTGAATCGTCCGGCCCTTAACAGAACACATCTGTTCGGGACTTATGAGACGATGTAAAACAACCTGCAGACGATTTGCTAAGATCTTGGCCCAAATCTTTAACTCTGTGTTTAACATCGTTAAGGGCCGGAAATTGCTAATCCCATCCCCTCCATTTTTATCTTTGCGAAGCAATTTAATGATCCCCCTGGTAAAGTACTGAGGTATAGACCCGTTCCTAAACCAGGAGTTGAAGAGTGTGGCCAGCAAAGGAATAAAAATGGGCGACAGCCTCAAGTACACCTCGTAAGGCAGACCATCAATCCCAGGGGTCCTGTCTAGCCCGACTTGTTTCAGAGCCTGAAGGACTTCTTCCTCTTTTATGCTACCTTCACACGTAGCTGCTTCGGTCGCTTCAAGGCGAGAAAAGTCAGCTAAATACGTGTCAAACTGTTCAATCTCCAGACCGGGCTCCATGGTAAAAAGCTCCTGCAAATGAGCTCGAAAACCCTCCAGGATTCCATCATTTGATGTTACGGTTCGTCCGTCCGGCAATGTGACACTGGCGATGTGTCAATCAGTCGCACGTCGACGCTCCTCCGCACGCATTGACGCGGCCATGTTTGTTGCCTCGTTCGGCACTCTTTTTAACCTAGCCCTAACTACTAGACCCTGGTCCTTCCTGTTATCCAGGGAGTCCAGTTCAGCCTTAATTAAAGTATAACTATCACTATCCCCCTCCTCGACCGCCCTTTTTAATTTATCATCTAGTGCCGCTTTCGCTGCTCTAGAACTAAGATTGAGTCGATGACTAAAATCAGCAGCGAAGGACCTAATTACTTGTTTAAGTTTTCCCCACCACTTATTCCCGATAATGGCTCCCGTCAATTCCCTCTGTATTGTTAGTAAAAGCTGTTCCCGGAAGCCCTTCACGTCAAACAACGACGTGTTGAACTTCCAGTAACTAGCCATCCTAGGTTTAACGCTATCTAAGTTTACCTGAACCCAGACTAACCTATGGTCCGAATAAACTATGTTATGAAAACTTGGACAGTCTAAAAGCCCTAAGTCGACTCTCCTAACTAAGAACCGATCTATGTAACTCGAAAGTTGCACCGGATCGGAGCCGCGTCTACCTGTCCAAGTCCAAACTATATCCCCGGGCTTTTCGTTTCGAAATTTATCGACAAGATCAAACTTGTCAATAAAGTCTCGAAACGCCTTAGCATCCCGGTTCTGGTTAGTAGCCCTTGAAGTATTACCCCCGCGATCTAAATCAGGATCCAGGACCGCGTTCCAGTCTCCCGCTAAAACTATCCGCCGAGACGAATTCATGAAGGGCTCGATCCCCCAGAAAAAGGAAACCCTCTCGCTATGGCTATTGGGAGCATAAACCCCAATAAATCGAAATGCCACATCCTTTACGGTAACATCCAGCACGTGCACTCTTCCCTCTGGATCAGCATAGACTGGGTCACACGAAGCATCAAGAGCGCGTCTAACTAGCCAGGAAACACCCCTCGAGTGGGAATCAAAATGTGCTGAATAGAGCTAAAAGTCCCTAAGCAGCACACCCTGATAATCACTGGGAATGAAGTGAGTTTCCTGTACACAGCATATATCCACCCCGAGGCGTTGAAGGTCGCGTGCAACTCGAAGTTTACGAGAGGCGTCCCTCAACCCTCGGACATTCAAAGTAGCTAACCTTAAAGCCACTGTGATCTATCTAGGTTTGGGTATCCTTAACAAACATGGACGGTGCCAAGACACCGACAGCTGTCCCCAATGATCCAGAGGTCATCTCATTAGTGATGGCCCCATCAGGGGACAGACCACCGATGTCTAGAGGAAATGTTAACTTAATCGCTCTATAAAGTGAAGGGTGGATTTTTATGGGGACCCGTCCAACACATAGTTTCTCCATTTTAAGTATGTCGGAGTCGCTAAAAAAGGCTGCTGGAGGAATGATATTAAAAGCAGAATTTGCTTCCTCTAGCATAGTCCAAACTCCTTTGGCCTCTTCACGACTTCTAACCACAGTTAAAAGTCTTTTGGCATTGGGAAAATGTTCTGGGTTTGTAATGTCCAGTTTGTTTATCTGCTTCACCGCGTAGAGGTTTCGGTAGTCTTTTCTACCGTGATTTTTTGATATGGCCTCTATATTAGCCGTGATCTTACACACGTCTTTGCCCTGAAAAAAAGGGGGTCTTTTCTTTTTTTGGTCTTTTTCCAGGGAGGGACTTCTTTGTCTTTTCTTTTCAGAAGTAGAAGAGCGAGGTGATGGAGGAGGGGGCATGTCAATTTTCATAGGGGAAGCGGGGGGGGAGTTTTTGGGTGTATTGTTTGGGGAGCAGAATGGAGACGGTTTAGGGGACGGTTTAGGGGTCTTTTTGGATGGGGAGCCAAGGGTTGTCAACTTTGGGTCTCTTTTTGGTACGTTTGCGGGAGAGAGGGGTGGCGCTTTACGGGGTGATCTTTTCTCTTTTGGAGGAGGGGCAGGCTTTTCGGGGAAGAGAGATTCGGGAAAATCTAACATCTTTTTTTCTTTTTCTTTTTCTTTTTTCTTCTCGCTTTGCTTGCGCTTTTCATCAAGCGAGTCCTTTATTTTTAGCAGGGCCTTAAACTTGTTGCCCCCCGGGTCTTTACTGGTCCTAATGTCTAATATCTGCTCTTTGGTCAGTTTATCCGCGTACGTTTTACGAGGCGATTTAGAAAATGGTACCAGTGTCCATTCTCTCTTTTTGGGCGATTCCATCTCGGAGTTGAATTTTTCCTCGAATTCTTCTGTTGTGATTTCTTTAATCACTTCAATTGCTTTGCTTGTATTTAGCGTTCTAGCCTCAGGTTCGAGGTGCCCAACAACCACCTCTTTAGGGTTTGTTGTGTTTGTCACATTAGTTTTTATCTTTTTCGGACAGGTGTAAGTTAAGTGACCTACTTCACTACAAATCCAGCAGGTCGACCTCCTCCCTGTGACCACAATGGGGAGTTTTTCAGCTCCCGCTTCCAGGAAGTAGGGTATTTCGAGGAAAGCTTCTTTGTTTAATAGGATGTCGAAGGACCAGACTCCGTTGTACTGGTCCACCTCTATACCAGTAATATCACCGAATTTCAGGAGGTAGGCAGCTAGATATTCACCTGGGACCGCTCCTGGAACTTCGAAAATGGAAACAGTCGTTCTCCTCCATCCTAGGTACTCCAATTCTTAATATGTATTCTTGTGTGATGATTTCCTTTTTGGTTAGTGCGACGCATTCTTCCTCTGTTTTAAACAGGGCGGCCCAGGTATTGTAACCTCTGCATTTCGTTACACGATCCGCCCGCATTCCTGCCGTTGCCAGTAATTTAGTTACCGTTTCCTTAGTTGACCTGATCAATTTTTTGGTCTTGCGATCAACCACAAAAAGTGAGATCGTTTTCTTGGCAAATTCCTGTAGCCGTGGTGCTTCCAACGTAACTCCTGTGTCTGTAACATATTGCAGACATTTCCTTGCTTCCGTTAAAAAGTTGTTAACATCAATTTTAACTTTGGGTGGTTTCGCCCACCCATTCTTTTGTTCTCCACTTTTGTCCTCTTCCGACGGCACATTGCTGGCGGACGCCATGGCCGACGGGTTAGAGAAAAAATTTAAAAAAATAGGGTAAAAGTCCCGTTCAAAAATAACAGCAGGAAGATAACAGCAATAACAACTTTAACAAATAAAACAAATTTAACACGGCAATAACAATAATAATAACAATATATGAAACAATCGTAGGAAAAAGTAACAAACCAACGTGACGATAAAGACTCCAGGTAACTAGCTTCTTAACTAATCACTAACCCGTAGTGAGACAACTCCTTTTATACATACTAACTCTCAGTGGCGAGAATTCCAGCGTGATTTCCAACGAGATTAGAATGTCTATTTAACTTAGTAGGAAATAGACACCCAGTTTCTCAGTAAAGGCAAAACAGTATTTCAGTGTCTTTTCTTCCCTCCGACCCACCCCCGTTAAGTCAAATCAATTTCAATTCTTACACACATTCCCCACAACAACAAAAAAGGGAAAAGATTCCTGATTAAGGGAGATAAAACAGTCAGTTTAGACCCTTGATAGGCTGGGTCTGCCTCTTCTTAAATCTCGAGGATTGCAGTTATTACAGCACCAGTGTTCATCTTCTGGTGGTGCTTCTATTAGGCCCACACAGTCGAAATGAAACCAATCATCACGTGTATCACATGCTATCATTGGTCTAGTATCTTCTGGTCTGTTGCAGGCTGGACAGATCCAAATTATCGTGCTCTCTCTCCTTTGTGGGTCTAGGCTCATATCTTGAGAGCTTGATGGTTTCATGTCTGTTGGGTCGGGTTCTTCTGGCTGTTGAGAGAATTCTAGAGGAAATAGATGTTTGATGGAGTGCATGTCTATAGCTCCATTCCCTTTCTTCACTTTCACCATGCGTACCAAATTATCACTTCCTCAGATTAGTTTGAAGACTTTACCTAGGGACCAAAAAGGCCTAGTCTTCAGAGGACTTTTACTGAGTACTATATCTCCTGGTTTTATCTTATCTTCAAAGGAAGAGTCGGCTAGATTCAAGGTTCTTTCTCTGAGACTCAATAAGTAGTCTTCATTCCAAAGTTTCCTAAACTTTTTCAGACTATCTTCCCGAGAACATAGGGTTTGAATCAAGTCCCTTCGTGCAAGCGAGTCCATGGTTTCCAGGTCCTGGTCTTCAACCCTCATTAATATTCCACGACCAACATTGGCGTTCATGAGAGAGTTTGGAATTAAAATGTCCAGCTCAGAGTCATCAGAGCTTATGTATGTCAGGGGGCGACTGTTTACTGCCCTTTGAACGTCCGACAAAATGGTTAGTAGACCAAAATAGTCTACTTTTCCTCTTCCTATAGCTTTATATAGGCACGATTTTAAGGTCTTGGTAGACCTTTCCCAGCTGCCACCGTACCAAGGAGAAAACAGTGGAATAGCACAATGTTTAAGGTCGTATGAGTTGAACCGTTCTTTAAATTCATCTGCTATTATCCCTTTGTTTATAATTCTGGCAGCAGCAGTAAATGTACAGGCATTATCCGAGTAAAGGTGAGTGGGGATTCCATTCACGTTTGTAAATCTGACAAAGGTCTGTATGGACGATTTTACAGGCATATCTGGTACCAGTTCTGAATGTACTGCCCTAATGCTCATGCATGAAAAAAGGACAATGCACATTTTATAGTCGCCATCTTTCCCTTTAACATGAACACCAGTATGTAAAAAGGTTTGGAAAAATTCACACGCGGAGTCGGTAGGTTGGTTGCATTAGGTGTTGAGAAGGAAACAGCATTAAACCTTTTACATTTGGCACAAGTACTAAACACATTCTTAATACCCTGTCTGGCTTGTGGTATCCAGTAACCCGCTAATCTCACCTCATTTAATGTTGTGGCCAAGCCTAAATGTTTGATGTTTGATGGCACTCTCGAATAATCAATTCTGTCTGACGATGCTTTTTCCCCAATAAAACCGGATTTTGAACTTCACATGGGTGATATACAGATTTTTCTATTCTTCCCCTAATGCCTTTGGGGTCCAGAAAGAGGTTCAGATCCTTTACCAACTTGGGTACGTTATTTCCTTCAGGATTTAATAAAAAGTCTAGTTCTGCTGAAAAAGATTGTTTCTGCATTGTCTTAATCAGGTAGGTATTTGCCTGTAACTTGGGATCCATCACTCGCTTTTTTAATCTGTTAACAAAGTCAAAGATCAATGAAGTTACACTAATCAATTTACTAAGGCTGGAAAATCTCTCCAGCTCGACTACAGAAGTAGTGACTACATTCTCTGTTACATAATTCACCGAGGGACAAATCCGCCCCATCTGAGCCTTAGAAAGGCAACCAAATTGATCATGGTGCCAGGAGGATTCTTCCTGCCTTATCTATTCAGGCGCCTCATACCAAAAAGGAAGTTTTTTTTTTAATTTGTTAATAGTTAGGCCTCTGGTGAGGAAATTAGCCGGATTGTTAGCAGTGGGAACATACCTAAAATTCACTTTTATATCAAGATCAGTTTAATGTTCTCCGTCATTTGAGTTATGTCCTGTAATCTATGTCTTACAAATATATTTTTTGTTTGGACAAAATCAGCAAGAACCCAAGACAGAACTACTTGGGCATCTGTAATCACATAAATATTTTTTACAGTAATGTCCTTTAGGGACTGTTAATAAAAGGGAAACATTTCACAGCCAAAAACACAGATAAAAGTTCCAACGTTGGGAGGGATTTTCCTTTTAGAGGAGCCATTTTTGCTTTTGCAAATACCAAGGATGCTTAAAACTCTCATCAGAAAGGATACAAAGTCAATTGCTGACAGGTCACTTGCCAGTGTTTTCCAAACAGAACACATGTTTTGAGGAACAGAATCATCCCAATTCAGCTTTAGTTTCCAAAGTTCTCTCATTAATAAACGACCTCGCACTGTTACAGGTAAATAAAGGGACAAAGGATCAAATACCTTTGAGGTCTCGGACAATATTTTTCTTTTGGTTGATGATTCCACGTCGCATGATGGTGGTGGGACCCTTATGGAATCTTGCACAGGGTCGTATAGATAACCCAAGACTTTTTCACAACCAGAATCGAATGCTGATAAGCTTCCATCAGCCTCCATTTTCTTCTTGAGCGCTACAGAGTTAGAATTACACGATTGCAAATCGAAATTTCCTTCGTGTAGACGCTCTCTCACAGAGGTATACAAGGCAGATAGGGTTTCAGGGTTATTCCCAGTTTTAACTAGGTTATCAACATAAAAATTAGACTTCAATGCTTCTGAACACTCATCCAAAGGAAATTTGTCAACATGGAACTTTAATACATAATTCAAAATAAAAGGGCTTGCATTGAAACCAAATATTATGGTTTTGTAACGGTAGCAATGCAAGTTTTCACCTTTCTTTAAAAAGAAACAAAATCGATTCCGATCTTTTTCGGATTCCAATCGAATCATCAGAAATGCTTTTCTGATGTCGGCCAACAAGACATATTTGTTCGTTCTGAAACGGATTATCAGTTCTAGCATATCAGCCATCAAATTTACGCCTGGATATGCTGCTTCGTTTAATGACACAGAACCCTTTTGCTTATAAGAACAATTAAAAACTGGTCTTATCTTTGTAGTTGTCTGGTTTGTTAATTTTAACACAGGTCTATGGGGAATCCATGTATAGTCTTTAAATTTTTAGGGGGTACAATTATTTCCAATAATACCTTCGTCTTCTTGCTGTTGAAAAACTTGAAGGTATTGGTCATACAATTTTTTCTTCTCAAGATCCTTTGTTACTTTATCCAGAATCCGTAAAGATGCACTATAATTAGAAGGAACAGATTTCAATTTGTCCTCATACCACTGAAGACGCACATGATATAAACCATCTTTAAATGTGATGGAATCTTTAAACTGTTTCACCTTCTCTTCATCCAAGGTGGAGAACTTTTCGTCAGTAGGTAATCCAATTGATTCGAGATTAAACATGTTCTCCAACCCTCGCTCAACGTTACTGTCTTTAAACCAATTATTTAGTTTAGAGGGCCTGGGTAACATTCCTCCGGGTGAATTACATAGTTGATTCTGGAAGTCTTAAGTGATGGCATTCTAGCCAAAACTTCTGCATAATTTACTTTTGTTTCTTTTCGCTTCTTGATCTGGCATTCAAAGAGTTAACATTTCCGAAGGGGATCAATCCTTTTTGTGTTTCAAAAGCAGCTCCATACATACACGGAATCACCTTTAGGGATTCTAGGTACTGGATTGCGTCAATCTCTAGCAACCCATCTATAGTCAATAAAGTTTTCTTGTCATAAAAATGAGCGGCCAGTGTATGATTCTTCAGATTTCTAAGAATCTGGGGGAGGCTTTCCAGATTATAAGACAAATTTAACTTTGCCGCCAGAATTGGAAGGGTATGGGGTTTGCTAGTGAACAAATTTAAATCCAAAAAGATTTCTTTAAACATTTTAGGACTTGTGCCTAAAAAAGTTTTCACGTCAATAGTTCTATCGTTTCCTAAGAAGAGGCAATTCAGTTTTTTTTTAATTGAATAGTCCAGGTAAGTCATCTAACTGTCGGTGTCTAACAAGCAGTTAACTTTTACTTCCTTATCCCCTTTTTTCACAATAATTCCAATTATAGGAGACAGGAAAGCGTTATCACAGTCTTTAGTTTGAAGGCATGTATCAATATGCGTATTACTAGTAACAGAAGAACACATGGCAGTCACGTGTCCCTTAGATTTACAACGAAGACAACAAACTTTTCTAGATGCCTTCAATGGACACATATTTCCTAAGCGGGAGTTTTTAATACAACGAAAGCAGAGGCGTAACTCTCGACACCTGCTTATTATGGCCTCATGGGTTGTATAATTATTACAGTTGTCAGACAAATGTTCACTCGATTTACAAAAATCACATTTGGTCTCTGTTATCAGTTTTGTGTTGAGGGTCTCGAGAAATGAGGATTCAGTTGGTGTTTTAAACTTAGGTTGCGGCCTATGTTTTACCGTCATCTTAGCAAGTGTTCTTGCAACAAGCACTTGATTAACTATTTTCGGGGTCTCCTTCAACAGCACAAACAATGAGGGGTAGTAACTGCCAGAAATTCGCAGAAGTTCTACTTTTATTGCCGGTGGGATCTTCGCAAACAACACTTGCGATATTATAATTGCTCCGGCCGACCCTATCATCATACAAATCGCAATTGTATGAAGCCCTTAATTCCCACATATCAGCCTGGGTCTTCACAATAAATTTTTTCAATTCCTCCAGATTCCCAGGATCATCCAACTGAAAGTCCAGTATTCCCTGTATAATCTCACCTCTTATTTCTTCCTCGTCCACATATTGGTCCTTTAAAAGTTTCAGGGCCATCAGGTAACTTTCTTCAGATGGAGAAAGGTGATCTATCAGTTGGAGAGCTCTGCCTTCTAATGAACATCTTAAAAAAATACAGTTTTTCCGTGTCCGAAGTAATGGACCTGGCACAATTTTCAAATTTTACCAAAAAATCCTTAAAACTCCTTTTGTCTTTTTTAAAGTCATTTTCGTTGAAGTGAGGTCCCTTCAACTTTATTTTAAATGGCTCCACCGAAAATGATGATTGGGCTGCCAATTTGGAAGGTGAAGATCTCTTATCAGGGGGTCACCGGGTTCTCTTGCTTAGCAATCGAGTCAATATCTCCATCCAATGCTGGTCAGGGTCTCTGCATCTCCTTCTTTAGCATAAATCTCCTCCATACCAATGAAACGGCTTCCAACTCTTCCATCCATTCCTCAATTTCCCTCTTAAAACGAGAAAGCACTTCCTCAGGACTCTTGTCTTTTTTCTAGTCCTTCTAGAGTAGTCAGTACATTTCTTTGCAGAAGTTTCCGTTTAAGATCAAGCTTTTCCATAGAGACTGAATCATCCATGTTACAATTCAGGCAAAAGACAGCAAATACTAGAATAATTCAATGCTAGAAGAGGGGTAATAAAATTCGTTGCAATTTTGTCGGGATTATTTCACCAACAAGAAGAGGGGGGCGTAAGAAAAGGCAGTAAGGGCTTGCAACGAAATGGTGACGTTGCTTTCAAAGCAGTCTTTTCTTTCCTTGTAAAGGTAACGATTAACTGGTAACGTTTGCCGAACAACAGTAACGAGGTAATCAGTCTAAGAGACGCCAACCGACTAGAAAGCTAAGTAACTATGTTCGTAACTAATCACTAACCCGTAGTGAGACAACTCCTTTTATCTAACTCTCAGTGGCGAGAATTCCAACGTGATTTCCAACGAGATTAGAATGTCTATTTAACTTAGTAGGAAATAGACACCCAGTTTCTCAGTAACGGCAAAACAGTAGTTCAGTGTCTTTTCTTCCCTCCGACCCACCCCCGGTAAGTCAAATCAATTTCAATTCTTACAAAAGATAAACACTATACATGCGAAGGGATAAGTCAGGTTTAAGGTTTTAAAATAGTTTATTTTCTAAAACAATTCTTCAATATCAGAAACAAAAATCAGAAAATAAGGTAGTTTCACAATCGTAAATTATTTCGGCCATTTCCTGGATTCAGATTTATCGAGACTGACTACGTAAGTACTGGAATTCTCTGGATATTCATTTCTTTTGAGTGCATTAAATGTATTTTTATCCCTGTCCCTTGTATTAATAGAAAATAAATTGTACATTTTTCTGTGTTTCATAAATGAACGAAACTTAAGCTGTTACCCCTGCTTCTTTATTTTAAAGAAAATATAGCAATGGCGTCGCGCTTGAATCTTTATTTTCAGTTTGCGTCGTTTTACAAATTTTACAAATCGAGTAAAGTCATCAGAATCAGTGTAACGAGCAATGGAAATCGTTTTTCAACGTTGAGTTTAACAAATTTATGATGAAAGTAACACTTACGTAAATCATAAGTTTGATAATTCTGAAAGCGATTACTTTAAATATCCAACTAAGAAAAAATAAAAGCTGCGCCATGTTTGATAATGATTGTATTTCGGCATAAAACAGAAACTTATCAAGTTTATCTTTGAGGGGTTATCTTAAATCGAAATTTTTACGAGGAAGAGAAAAGAAGTTCTACAGTTTTAGTCATTACATAAAGAAAAGAAACACTCATAAACAGTGTCGACCCTTTGTTTATATCGTTGCAGCATAGTCTTTCGAAATGAACCAGAAGACTAGTTTTGCTTATAAGATTTTATATTAGCAAGAAATCACGTGCATAAAGACTGTATAAACACTTTTAAATCTGTAACAATTTAAATAAATAAATAAATAAATAAACCTAACATTCTTTTTGTTGTGTATAGTTCTTAAGATATTCTGAAACCTTGCAAATGTCAATTTCGGAATTTGAAAGTGATTTCTGGCCACAACTATTTGTTCTCTTCCTGTTTCTGAATAAAATTAAAGTCTTATTTCAACTGAGAATTTAGCATTAATCGACTATTTATTGAAATTAAAACTTACCTCTGTCAACAATTAACTTTCGTCGTTAGTCAAAACTAAATAGAATAATCAGCAAAAATTCTTGCAGCCGTTTGCAAAAATTCTCTAATTACAAGTAACGCGGCATTATTATGCCTCCAATGTGAATAAACAGTGAATCTCCTATAGTTAAATCTGTCAAAATGATTATCAGTCCGAATAGAATAAGCATACGAATTGAAAGGTTTCGAATTTTCTTTCCGTTTTACGAATAACACGGATTAAAAACGTCTGTACTTCACTTTCCAGGAATAATCAAAGATCGATTTGGCGGATCCAATGCTATTGTTGGGTAATTAACATTGTAAAAGTTAATTAGTTATTATCGAACTACCTGCCTATCCATTTATCTATTTATCTATGATATTCTTAAAATAGTTTTATTGGGAATTATTTAATGTTTATAGAATTAAGTGTAGCAATGCATTTAAGCTGATATGTTTATATAAATTAGCTAGGTTACATATAAACAAACTAATCTTGGGCAAGCAGACTTGAAAAGGTCACACGTAAGGGATAGTGTGCTTTTGAATGATGACGTAACGGAACTGAAGTCAGAAGTCGGGAAGTTTAGAGTCAACAGTTGGAGTTTGATCACCAGAGTGAACAGACTAGAGAGTTGGGGTCTAGTCACACAGGTGAATAGACGTACTTGACGACCAGGGAGCGGGCTGGGAGAAGAAGAAAAGTACAGTTCATAGGTCACCTTCTCAGCTATATTTTGAAATGAAAAATTTCAATTTTCGTTTATTAAAGCAAAAGTTATAATAAAATTACTGATGTTCAAAAGTCTTCAAAATAAGTAAGGAACGTGAGAGACGGTTTTTTTCTGATTGGCTGTTGGTTATCATAGCAACTGTATTGTCGTCAGCACCTTCATAAGTCATAGCAGAATGTCGCTCGCATGCCATCTTATTTGGGTTATACAAAGAGTTAACAAAAGTGTGTAGTCTTTGTCGTGCTAGGGCTGATAATTATTCGCTTACGACGTCGCCCATTAATTCTGTTTCTCTCTTTTTGCCATGCTAGGACTGATAATCTTTCGCTCACGTCGTCGCCCGTTAATTTTGTTTTTCTCTTTTTTTGTCTCTTCTTTCTGTTTATTTACTTAATTACGTCTTTTATTTGATTTTTTTTATTTAGTCAATTTAAGAAGTTGGTAATAAATTTTATGGATTCTTGACAATGCCTATGATATTGAACATGAAGTAGAAAATATTATTTCAAAGTAGAGCCTGGAAAAAAAAATCATCGATTACATAGAAAAATGCGAACATGAAAAGTAATATGGTTAAGATTAAACTTAGAAAAGTAAAAGGACAAGTTGTTAAACCTGGAAAAGAAAAAGACGAGATATTCTAGTAAAAAATATGTAAGTTAAAATATTGCAGCATTAAGATTTTTTTTAATTCAATTTAATATTATATATAAATTCTTATACTTTGTGTGTGTGTGTGTGTGTGTGTGTGTGTGTGTGTGTGTGTGTGTGTGTGTGTGTGTGTGTGTGTGTTGGGACGATTAATCGAAATCAGGAATCGGAAACATCGGAAGATTTTAGGAATCGATATCGGAATCGGATAATTTTTAGCCTAATTTCCGATTCCAAAACGAATCTTTTTAATTTTTCTTGACAATAAAAAAACGAAATTTAAAAGTTGTTCATTTACAACATGAGATTAAAAGCTACAGACTGGATTATCAATTGATTGAATCTCATCGCTTAATTTATTTCATTTATTCGTTAATTACTGTAAACAATCGAGAGTTTACTTTCCTATTATCTTTGTAAACCTTTTCGTACATATTAACTAAACGTATATATGCCTGTTCTTAGGGAGTACACATTTGATTATTAAAATATTTAAAATGCTCTAGAAATGTTTTATTTCATTTGCTTGACACTGTCACTGTCTGTCATCGGCTTTGTCTAAAATAATTAATTTAGACACAAGTGAAAAATATAGATGAAACTCAAAATACATAAAGGGGGAAAATATTTAGAAATTTTTCGAATTAAAAAAGAAATTATACCTACATCAAAAACAATGAGATTCGGGCATCTGTTACTGTAACAAACAGAATTAAAAAAAAAGAGATGAAAAAGGAATATGCAGCAAATAAGTGTTACCAAAAGCAAGATCTAGTTGGATAGGTTTGTGTGTACATTTATTTTAAAGCGTTTTTAGTACAGAACGGACTTAGTGTTCATTCTTAAGTTAGAATTTAAAAATGGCTACCACACAATGACCCTTGATAACTTCTCAAATTCGAAAATAAAACGCTGGTAAACACATACCATGCCAACAATCGTGCCAAATAATGTGTTCTACCAGTATTTTGTTTGATTTTCGAGCGATTAGATAACATAAAAAATGCGAAACTGCTTTCCATACTCGAAATTCTAAAATTAAAAAAAAAGTGGAATCTCATTTTGGGGTAGTGACTTAGTTAAAAGTATTAATCTATTTGCCATCATCATCATTGTTATTATTATTTTTTTTTTAATTTATTTTTCAATGACGCAAATAAACCTAATAACCGACTAAATCTTATAACTGCGACAAAAAATATGCAAAAGATTTTTGTAGAGGGAAGATAGCGAATAGTTTTTTTTTTTTTAAAGACCCTTACAAATGTTAACATTGAGTTTCTAAATAGCAACATTATTACGTAGAAACTATTTCTTGACATGGGGTGCACTTTGTTAACTATTCCGTTCCTACATAGTTTTCTTATTTCGCATAATAAGCGGCAATTCTTTTTAATCGCTTATGAAAATTTCAAATAGCATAACAAATGTAAATGAGGTTTGTTATAAAAGAAAAGCAAATATTGTCTCACAATTTTCAATGAATTACCAGGAAAACATTTGAAAAAAGTATTTAGAAAGATCTACTCTTGCAATATACGTCCCCCTCCTTCAAGTGGTTTTGTACGTTTTGAAAAATATCTGCGGACATTACACTATTACATTATTATTTTTTAAAAGTATCAAAAATTTTAAAAGAATCGGAATCGAAATCGGTACTTGTATCGGTATCAGCGATTTAGAACAAAATCGGTAATCATATCGGAATCAGGAAAAATTTTGGAATTGTCCCATCACTAATATATATATATATATATATATATATATAGAATGAAATGAACAAAAAAAAAAAAATAATTCATCAGTCGATTAAAAAATCACGAAGTGTAATACAATCCAAGGGGAAAAAGTGAACAAAGTTCGGAATGTAATAAAAAAAAAAGTCGATTAAGAGAAGAAAAAAAAAATCACGAAATGCGAAAAGAAACGAAACCCAAAACGCTTTTCGTACAGACGGACTTTTTCAAGGATATACGTCTGCAAAGTGGAATAGATTTTTTTTGTAATAATGTTGTAATAATAAAAAAAGAAAGAACCGCAGATGGAATGTGTCCCGCGAAATAGTTCCAACTGCCAGCGAAGGTTTTTCTGCTTACACAAAGTAGGTGGGGGGGGGGGGCTGAAACTAATTGTAAGCGTCTAGAGAACAGACAGGTGGAACTTAGTGCGTCCTCTGTGTAAAACAGAAAAACAATCCGAAGAGAATGTTGTAGCAGTATTTTTCATCTACTAAGTGCTGTCCAACAGCCGATTCAATTAATTGGGAACTCTTCGGAATAGGCTGATGATCTTGGGTGTAACGTGCGATTTTAACCTGAAGACGCTGGGTCGTCTTGCCTATATAGACGGCACCACATCGACATTGAAATTTATAAACAATATTACTTTACTGCGAGATAGGCAAAACATCCTTACGAAAAGAGGGAAAAGCACGTTTTGTAGAGAAAGTAATTCGAAGGGGTAAAGCGCCAAAATTCGAATTGACAAGAAAAGAAATCTTGTCTCCAATACGTTGGCCTTCAGGTCCAATCCAATGAAACTTGAGGGACACTGGACATCTAGATGGGCCATGTTTGGGTTGGTCAGAAAAGGATTCTATTTTCTTGTTTACAATTTTGTTAACCAATGGAGGCGGATATCCATTAGTAATGAAAATTCGTTTAATATTGTCGATTTCTAAATCGATACAAGAATTATTATATATACACACACACACACACACACACACACACACACACACACGCATATATATATATATATATATATATATATATATATATATATATATATATACTAGCTGTACCCTGCCACGCGTTGCAGTGGCTCAATTTGGTGTAATGGAAAAATTTAATACAAAAGAGAAAATGCATGTTTCTTATATTAGTACAGTAATCCACTGCAAAAAGTGAAAAAGAAGGCGAAAATAAAAAAATGGTACTCTTGCAGAATTTGATCTGGATCCTCGGGAGTTTCTGTCGATCATTCATGGTTTGGACTTGACCAACAATCAGTGGATGAAGCCGAACTTAGCAAAAATATTGAAACGCTAAATATTTTTGTTGTTGTTTTACAAAAATGTGAGTTAGTAATTAATATTTGGTTGATGGTGGGGGGAGGGGGGTTACTATACACAGATTCGAAAAAGTTGTCCAAAAACAAATAAATGAAAGCAAAGGTAAGGTAAGTTACGTTTCTACCTAATTGGATAATTGTTTAATGTTTTTATGTAATGTAAAATGTTTAATTGGCTCAAAAAACAGAAATGGTCGCGGACTCTGTTGAATACGTTAAGTTTGGGAAAGTAAGTTGAAAACTAAAAACTATACAAAACAGTGTCTGAAACTCACCGAATATATGTTACCATGACATAGGCTGGCATAATCGGTGGGTTTCTGACAGTATTTTGTATAGTTTTTTTTTAGTTTTAACTCACTTTCTCTCACTTAAAGTAATCAACAGTGTCCACCACCATTTGTAGCTTTCAAATACCCCGATAAACACAGTTTTTCGAGCCGACTAAACGTTACATTAAATGAAAAGGGTTTGTATTACTAAACACAGATACAAAGAAGTTGTCAAAAAATAAATATATAACAAATAAATGTTATCAAAGGCAAGAAAAGTAAATGTTCTACCTAACTGGATAAGATTTTAGTGTTTTTATGTAATGTATAATCGGTTCAAAAACATTCAATGTTTATCGGTATATCTGAAAAATACAAATGGCGGCAGACTGTATCGAACACGTTAAGGTTGGGGAAATTTTGGGAAAATGAGTTTAAACTAAAAAACTATACAAAATACTGTTAGGAACTCACTCAATATATGTTACCATGACGTAGGCTAGCATATAATCGGTGGTTTTAAACTTTTGCTCGATACAGGTGACGACTTTTAAAAGTCCCTTTTAGTGATTACCTGGTTTGAGGATATTTGTACAACTAAACGGCAAATCTGCTCCAAAAAATCCGGTATTATTTTACTTTAAGGCCCGTTTCACGTTCATATATAACGAAATATTTTATTGTAGATTTCGGTGTGCTAAAAACGAATCTGCAAACCGTTTCCATAGCAAAAAGAAAGTTTTCATGATATGAAATTACTTTTTCGAAAATGTGGGTGATCACTTTTCAATGTAAATTTAACTTAGAATGAGCACCCACTTTCTGGCCACCTGAGAGAGGGGCATTTTTCTGTGTTTCTTGGCTAAAAAGTTTTTTGTTTGATTTCTTTTGCATGGTAATAACCCCTGAACTCTGGGACTATTTTCCATTTCACAGCCGTAGCCTTCGTTTACGCTATGCGTGAGCATAAACGAAAGCTGTTTAGCCAATAAACCTAGGAAAAAATCCCCCCTCTCTCAGGTGGCTAGAAAGTGGGTGCTTATTTTAAGTTAAATTTACATGGAAAAGTGATCGCCACTTTTTCGAAAAAGTAATTTCTTCATATCATAAAAACTATTTTTTTTGCGACGGAAACGGTTTGCTGGTTCGTTTTTAGCACACCAAAATCTACAAAAATTTTTTTTGTTATTTACGAACGTGAGACGCACGGCCCTTAATAGAAAATTATATCAAAAATTCGGGGGAAAATAGTTTTCAATAAAAACAGCAAATGAATTCGATAGAAAAAAAATGGATGCTATTTTTTTTTCTTTTTTCTGTGTGTTTTATTGGCTAAAAAGTTTTTTGTTTGATTTCTTTTGCATGGTATTAACCCCTGAACTCTGGGACTATTTTCCATTTCACAGACGTAGCCTTTGTTTATGCTATGCGTGAGCATAAACGAAAACTGTTAAATATGCATTCACGTACCAAACTGCCTTGTCAAAAAACCTTTAAGCCAAGAAACACGAAAATAAATGTCCCTTCCTCAGGTGGCCAGAAAGTGGGTGCTCATTTTAAGTTAAATTTAGATGGAAAAGTGATCAACCAATTTTCGAAAAAAAAGAATTTCTTCAGATCATGAAAACTATTTTGGTACTCCTTGGGCGTTGAGTTCCATGGCGACCCACAGAATTATTTAATGGTCGTTCCCTTAGTACCCCCCCTAGTCAAGGCTACCGCATGCGCACATAACATTTTTTATTTACTTACGTGGTGGAGTTTCTATACTGATAGGTTTTTTGAAATTTTTTCACTGGATTATTATTGATTGAACACTAACCAGATTATGAAAAAAAAAAAAAAATCATTTCAACATTTGAAAGGGGTACTCACTTTTTAGTTACCACGTTCTAGTAAATCGGTCACTCATTTTTTTTTTCTAAATACGGAAGTGTCTTTGGGAGATATAAAATGGTCGCATGTTGACGAGCAATGTATCGAGAGGCGTACGGGATGAAAAATTATTGGTAAATTTTTAGATTAGATCCACCTCCTCAATTTTCTTTTAAATGACGACTTGATATGGTTTTCGACTATGCTGAATACGAAAATCGCATTGAAATTTTGCAGAAATAAGTAGTTATCAAGATATAAAAAGTTGTATTATGCATTGTAATCTTTGGTGGCCATCTTTTTTACGTGCGTGTTTATGGCGCGTGTGCACGTAAAAAGATGGCCGCCGAAGAATACAATGCATAATGCAACTATTTATTTCCGCAAAATTTCAATGCGATTTTCGTGTTCAGCATACTCGGAAACCTATAAATGTCGTCATTGAAAGGAAAATTGTGGAGGTGGACCTAATCTAAAAAAATACCAAATTATTAAACATTTCTCCAGCATGTTAGTGAAATTTATAATACTATAAAAAAATTTTTTTAAAAAACCAAAAGTTTTGAAAAAAAAACAAAAAAACTCACCTTTCATAAAACAATTTTTAAAAAAAACCACCCACAAACTGACTTTTAACTAAATAAGTTAAAAAAAAAAAAAAATTTAAAAACTCGAAACTTTATTTTCATAAAAACAATAAAAAAAAAGTCATGTTCAGTCTATTTTTTTTCTTTGAGAAACAAATATATTTCTAACTTACAAATGCGGTAGAGGCTCATATTATTTTTACTTTCTATGGTTTTGATATACCGCGTTTTTATTGGTTACAAAATTGGTGACTGATTTATCAGAACGTTGTAACTAAAAAGTGAGCACCACTTTCAAATGTCGAAATAATGATTTCTCTTTAATTTTTTTTTAATAATCTGTTTAATTAATGTCCAATCAATAATAATCCAGTGAAAAAAAATTCCAAAAACCTATAAGTATAGAAATTATGCATGTTAACTCTTTTTATAAATAATTATGTATGTATGTATGTATGTATGTATGTATGTATGTATGTATGTATGTGTGATCAACACAAGGTTGTGGGAATATTATTTCTGTCCGCATAAAGTCGATCACAACGTATTAATTATTATGGTTGCTAATATTTTCAGGTAATTTTAGACCATGCTCACTGGAGTATAGAAAATGTCCTGTCACAATAAACTTTGGCTCAGAAGTCATTCAATAAATGCGGTAGAGTACTTAATGTGTTGTGCTTGGATGTATGCAATTTGAAATTCAGAATATTACTAGCGACGTGTTGAGAAATTCCAACCTCCAATTACTGAGCAGTACATTCCATGTATTCGACTTCTAATGACAATAACAATTACGTAACACAGTATTCATAATTATTTTTAGCTTCGTTTTCATATTCCTAATTACTTTAATTTAGTCTCATAAAGTGTTTCCTCTTCGCATCGATGGCCGATGTTCGCTTCAAGATGAAAGAATTTCAATAAATTATTACAATAGAAATCGATAGTTGTTTAAAAAATGACGTATGACAATCTACTCAACGCTATACTTGATCTTGTCGTATTAATGCAAGTTGCTCTATATCTGGCGACTTCTTCTATGGATCTACGCCGTTATCAATAATTGTGACTTTATTTTTGCTTTAGCTCCACGTCAGATAGCTTCAGTTATATGATCACTTGTTTAATCTCGATTAAGAGGTCTGTGTCAATTAACAAAACCTGAAACTGTTTAATCTGTTTATGTTTCTCAACCGGCTTTGCAATTATACGCAGCTGCTGTCAAAGTGACCAATCGATAGTTTCTAAATCTGTTTACACCATCTGCGAGGATGGCCAGACAGACAAAAGCAGAAGAAATAAATATCTATTAAAAAGAATAACGTGTCTGCTTTTTGCTCCAAAGGTCCAGCCGTATTTGAAAGATTTGAAGAAAAATATATACTTTTGCATAATATTAGTGTGGTGTTACTAATTTTTTTTTTTTGTATTTTTGTTGCCCGCAAAATCTACATCTAAACTAACACTAAATAGTAAATATGTTAGTATAGGTAATTAAAAATATTACGTTCCTTGATTTAGTATAACTTATTAACAGACTTTATTAATAGAGTAAAACTTTTTGTCTACGTAAAATAAGCATAAAAATGATTATTTAATGTTAACATTTTTTACAAAAATTTGAAGAGGTTTGATGATAAGAAAATAATCAATTCTACCAAGGCCAGGGATCACGCCACAATGTCAAACCTTTAGCAGCTTCAGATAATATTGTAAAACGATCTTTAATGGATGAAAATTTATTGTTGTATGCTTGCTTTGTTTTTTTTTAGGAAGGCTTCTGTCATGAATTCTTGTTGAGGTCATCAAAATGCGAACATCAGAAATAAATGTAAGAGTAAGACACAGATATAGTTAGGAATTCGTCGGCGGATAATTAAGACGCATATTGTGTTGACGAGAGGAATGTGTTAAGGCACTTAAGGCGCGCGAAAGAGTGAATAAGCTAACACATTTTTTAGTTTTTATTTCATTTCTTATTCGTAATATTACTATACATGCATACATACGTTATATATTCGCTGCGACCGGTCATTCAAATGTACTTTACAGTTTACATAATTTCTAAATTGATTTTGTCACTAGTATACGATATATACACACTGGCAGCGAATTAAACACAACACAGCTGTTCTATAAGAATATTTTGTTTATTTCATACTAATAACAGCTTCGATTAAGTTATGACAGGTGTTGACATCAGTGAAGGTGCGTGGCAGGGGTGAGGTGCAGATGTTTGGCAGTGAAGAAAATGTGTCAGCTTGTCCTTGCTCTGTTGTTCGCTTTCTGTTAGGTCGATTTATATAAGCATTCATTTTGGGATATTTACTATTTCCCATTGTCTATTGTTCGGCCCTTTGACCGATATCCTCTCACATGTGTGAGATGTGGTGGCTTTTGAATAGGGAACATTTACTTAATTCTAATGCGGTTAGTGATAAAGTGACCACGCTTCAGAATTCTACAGTTCAAAGAGGCAGGCAAAGAGAAGATCCGTCTTAACTTATTAATGCACTCTGCGTGTATTGATGATTGAATCTGTTTATATCTGTTGTGTGTCGTCTGTGATGAACATATTTCAAATGCACTAATGTCTTCAGCTCCAAATAAGATGTTTTTGGAGTCCCGATGAATCAGGAATATAACACGAGCGAGGCGTGATAAGTCCTGGTATGTCACTTAAAGAGAGGCGGGGCCATCTAATCAAACGGAGAGCCAGCCTAATAGTTATAACAGCTATAACACGTAGTCCTGTTCGTATCTTATAACTGTTCTAACACGTCGATTATACATGTTCTAGTGTATCTTGAGACTCCACGATATGTAAATACAAATCATATGTATCGTATGTATCGTTCGCCATAGAAGTTTCTCGCTGAACAGGCCGATGTGTTGTTATTCAGGAGAGGATTTCGCTTAATGGAGTGATATGTTGTTATTCATGGGAGATCATTGTACAACGGCAGATGTGCCGCTATTTTCAGCGAGAGGATAGAGAGACATAAAGGTAACATAAAACGAAAATAGTGCTCCTGTCGGAAGCGAAATATGTAAAGTGGGTGACACGAGCCGTTGTGTTGTTTCCAAACATATATATTCTAAAATGTAATTATTAAAGGAAACGAGCTTTGTCTTGGCAGCGTTGAAAGTTACCATCCATTTTTTACCCCATTCCACTACAGACTGAAGTTCTTCCTCTAGGGTTTCAGCCATTACCTTAGATATGTGCTCATTAGTTTTCCCCACGTGTCTGCTATAGAGCGTGGTGTCGCCGACAAATATACCCATCTCAGAGACAATTTTATCAGCTAAGTCATTTATGAATATCAGAAATGATAAAGGTCCAAGGATCGATCCCTGAAGTACACCAGCATTTATATAAATGTTTTTGGACGTACGCCCATCAAGGACAACCTGGATTCTTTTCACATTTAAGAAGGATCTAATTATGCTAAGCATTCGTCCAGTAATACTATAGAATTTTATTTTCATGAGAAGACCCTCGTGCCATACCTTGTCAAAAGCCTAAGATATATCTAGCACTCACCTCTCTTGCCTTGTCCAGTGCTTGGTATATTACAGTTAGAATATCTGCAGTAGAACGGGCTTGCCTAAATCCATATTGGTGGTCAGAAAAAAGTTTAGCAGCTGTAAGGTGGTGGACTAGAACTTGATTAATTAAGGACTCAAATATTTTGGCTAATAGAGGGAGGAGGTTAATTGGACAATAATTAAATGACTCAGTTTTTCGCCAGAGTTTTTGTAAACTGGAACCACAGAAGCAGTTTTCCAGCAGCCAGGAAATCAAGATTTGTTAAGGCATTTGTTAAAGAGTTTAGAGAGACCTGGGGTAACCTCGGTGCATTTTTTTAAAAGCACGGCCGGCATGAGATCAGGTCCACATGCTGTTGAGGTATCTAGGGTTTTTTTTTTATAATATAATGTACTTGAGAGGGGTTATTTTCAAATCATCTAGCCTGGTTTCTGTCCGCAGAGGAAAATCAGGGAGGGAATGGCTTGCTGGATCCAAGGTAGAGTTTGATGCAAACTGGCGTGCAAGCATGTTCGCTTTCTCAGTTGCTGTGCAAACAACCTCATGATTGTTGGTTAGTAGGGCTATCGTTGATTGCTCATTATTTACTACACTATTGTAGATTTTCCAGAAATCACGAATTCCTAATTTCTGCGCTTCAATACGTTTCCTGGTGGTTTCGGTATATTCACTCTTAGCTGTTGTTACTTCTTTCTTACAATTATTTCTAGCTTCTATATACATTTTTCTGTTTGTACAGGACTTATACCGGATAAATCTACGGTATTCATGTTGCCTCTGAGCAATGGCAGCTGCGCATGTAGAAGTAAACAATTGGGGAGAGTAGGATTTACTATAGAATGTGCTTCAATTGTTGCTTTGAACCATTCAGTTGTTTCATTTGCGCACTGTTCTGCTGGAAGAGAAAAGATATTTTCTCATGGGGCGTCTCTGATGTGATCTCTAATGGCATCCCAGTCAGCCTTATTGTAGTAACTTGTCATTTTGAGCAGTGGCTCTTCAACTTGTGGTCGAGAGTTTAGAGTAATGTCTATCAGTATTACAGCATGATCAGCATTCCCGAGTGGGCATTGAGCATTTGTTACACAATCATAAGGAACTGTTGTCAGAAATAGATCCAGACGTGAGGCTTGCTGGTCCTGACGATCTAGGAGACAGGTCGGGAATGTTACTGTCTGTGTCAATCAATGGGATATAGAAAAGTTAGTGATGGCGCTACCAACTGTGTTAGTGTAGTTAGAGAATTTCTGTGGTGGGCGTTAAAGTCACTAAATACATGTATTTGGCCGCTAGTGACAAGGGAGAGTGCTACATCTATGCTGTCAGAGACATGATTGATTATAGTACAGGCCTGGGTTGATGGAGAGCGATAAAGAAAATATAAGTAGTTAACAGTATGTTGTAAATTTAGTTTAAAGCACATGAAGGACTGATCACCTGATTTTAGTTTAGATTCCTTAGTCACGGGGAGGGTGTTACAAATATAGACTCCAAGTCCATGCATGCGTCTGTTAGAGTCCTTACGACAAAGTGGAAGATAACCAGGCATGTTAAAGATGTTAGAGAAGATGGAGGAGTCAGTTTCACTTAGTGCTAAGACATCCGGGGAGTTTGCTAGGAGAAATGATTCTACATAATCTAAGTTAGTTCTAAGTCCTCGGATATTTGTAAATGCAAGCCTCAAGGAAGGAGGCGAATGTTTTGAGTATGTGTATGGTTTGAACATTTTTTTTTTTGATTGAGCTGTCATTTCATTTTATTTCATAGTTTTAGATCAAGGGTGAGGTGCTAGGCAAAACGGATGTGGCATGGCACTACAAACATTCCGATATTATACAACTGAAGCGAGGCCCCACCCCTACACAGTTGAGATCCCTATATGTAAGAAAGCCTTCTACTCTAAAAGCGTCTTCTCCAGAACTGCAGGCATTTTGAATCTCTTCTAGTTTCCTACTTCCCCAACTGTACTGACATGCAGAAGTTCAAGTATAATGTGAACAGACATATTGCTGCTAAACTCCTTACATAGTACATCCGCAATTTAGGTCTCTGATAGTAGCCCTCTACACCAAAGTGGCAATGTGTTTTGTTTGGGGTGAAATGTAATGAAAAAAAGAAAAAACGAATGAATGTACAAACGTTTTCGTTCAACGATCTTAGTGACAAATGCCATTATTTTCTCTCCTTCGTTTCTTCCCGCCCTATCTTCGTCTATAGTAGCCGTCATATTGAGAGAGAGAGAGAGAGAGAGAGAAAGAAAGAGAGAGAGTAAGGGATTTGTTCACTCCCATATGTTATTAAGAAATCTAGTTTTAATTTAGTCATTTCTTCGTTTTTCTGGGATTTCTATCGTTCGGATCGACGAATGCAAGCTTTTTAATGTCCTTTTTTTCAATACCGAGGGAATATCTTTTGCTGGTTACGAGTTAGTTACAACGATTTCGGTTCTGGGTTCCTGGGTTGCGATTTCTCGGAGAGGTTTCACGAATCTCCAAAATATCGATTCATTCGTCTGTACATCTTTAGGAAACTGATCTGTTTTACGCCCGAAATCATTAACAGCAACTCCTTTCGACTGGCTAACCAAGCTCTCCCAGTCACACTGTCTGACTGAAAAAAGAAAAAAACCTGCTGTGCAATGCAATTTGTACTACGAGGTGGTCGTTAAGGGAAATGCAATTTCCTTTCATCTACACATCCACGCTTGCCACGTCGAATCTCGCTAGAAGATGATTGGTCAATCGCCTATGCCAGGCTGCTTGCCTTCAATCAGGCTTCCCGATGACAAATGTCATCTCACATTCCGGTTTTAAGCCAGGGTTAATGGGTCAACCTCAGAGTTGACATTTTTTCTCAACTGAAATTTTAAAGCGAATTGACATTTCCTCTTCGCATGGAAACCAATCTTAATCCAAACAATTAATTGTTCAATCCATTTCCACTTGGTCGGTGGGTTCAATCTATATTTCAGCCAACACACATATACAGCTACCCTGATATCTACTAGTAGATGTATAGCTAATATAATCAGGACCTATATGTATTATAACAATTTGCGTACGGTTCCAGTCCAAACCCGCTTGTCCTAGGGATTGAATCTCCTGAGTCTAGCTACACCGGTGAAGCACTTGGGTTCCGCTTAATCGACAACGTTACAGGAAGTGAAACTTTGATCAATCCTCGTTAATAAATTCTTGCATTATTTATATAATTTTTCTTTTTTGAAAAAAAATTGGGTTTTTAGTTCATGTTAATATTGTTGAACTTAATTAATGACTAATATATATATATATATATATATATATATATATATATATATATATATATATATATATATATATATATAAAGCTGAACGTCTGTGTGTGCGCCTGGTCACGATAGGCTCCTATATAGTTGACTATTATAGAAAATTGATCACATACAATGATAGAAGATGTATCGAGACACAGGAATGGGTATGTTTGATCTGGCATAATGATGATTCATTAAAATTGTGGGGTCTGTGTACGCGCCTGGCCCACAAAGTATGGAAATAAAAAATTTAAAAATTAGAAAAAAACGTTTACAAGTGTTTTTGGTATAGATGTACATAATAATACTTTGATAAGTATGTTTTAACTTAAATAGGGATACTATAATAAAATTTTGGGGTCTTCGTTCGCGCCTGGCCTCCATAGAATGGAAATAGGCACAAACTTTAATAAAGACTTTTATATCTATCTGCGTAAGTATACTTTGATAATTATGTTTAAGTTTGAAGAAATATGGTATATTAAAATTATGGGGTGTTCGTTCGCGCCTGACCTCCATAGAATGGAAATATGTGACAAAGTTTAACAAGGTTTTTTAATATAGATCCACAGAATATCGTGATAAGTGTCTCAGTGTTAACAGGTATGGTATAATAAATTATGGGGTTTATCTATTTTATTTTTACTTTCATCTTATTTTGCTTTGGTTTTGATACCCCCAAATTCGAAGCTATCTCTTTACAACCCTTCCTTTTCATAACCTATCATACTTTCATAAATCAGAGTCCATTTCTGTAGGCTGTTTTTGAACCCAGTCAATATATATATATTGTTTTGCTAATTAATTTATAAGTTGCAATTTCAAATTCTATTCGGAAATTATTAAAATAGTCCACAACAGAATTAAATTCAGCCTCAGTACTTACAATACCAAATTCTCTCAGAAGAAGAGTGCTACGGTATTTAAAGTCATCCCGACCTCAGATTAACCTTTCTAGCAGTCGAACATATTGCATACCTTGTCTGTACAGTGGATTATGTCGTATAAAACCAGGTCATGTCACGACCTCAAAACTGATTCCAACATATTTCAGCAGTTACTCAACATATGGTGCGTGAAGCAGAAGCAGTCCTTAGTTGCGTACTTTTAATCTAATGACAGGGCAGAACTTGCTGTAGAAAACATAAAGTATAGTTCATTGCAGAATCCCAAGCCTCATTATATAATGATAGTGTCGCCAAAGCCATCCTCAAATATCCCAGCTGCAACTGTGCCATCTTCTTCAGTAAAAGGGGGTCTATCTAAGATAATTTGCATACAATACACTTTATCATTGAGAAAGTCGACATTAAATCCGCGTAAATCAATTTAGATAAGTTTAAAGCATTTAGTCATTGATACTTGGAGAATATTCTTTCGGATGCGGGATCTGGCTCGCAATTTTGACCTGTGATTCATTTCTTGTATACGAACCCCGATGCACTAATTAAAATGAATCGTTTGAGTCAAAGCTTTTTAATATATATATATATATATATATATATATATATATATATATATATATATATATATATATATATAAATCTATTCGTCAGGGATATTATATGCACTTGTGTTGGACCCTTCCTTCATAAGCTTAGAGTGAATCCGTTTTTACCAGCGATCATTTTGAAAGGCGCTTGTACATCGTTATAATACTCTGCCTATTTCAACGACATTACAACGAGCAGTGCCGAGATTAGTGCCGTCAACAGAAAAACCAAACGTATGAAACGGTAACAAATCAACTGCGATAACTCTGTAGACTTCAGCAGTTGCGCCTGAAAGAATATTATCTTTAACCGGATTGTCGAAATTTGCAAGCTACTCGGTGTCTGATTTTAGCCGGAGAAAAATGGTGGAAATATTGAACGTGGTTAAGGCAGTAACTACATTGTGTTCCTTTCCCTTGTTGCTTGATTATTAAGAAAGTCGGCATTAAATTTAGATAAGTTTAAAACGTGATCATACTTGAAGACTATCCTTTCGATTGCCATATCGCACTGCCGTTAGCCAGATTGATCTCAGGTTTCATACTTTACATACTTAATGTGAAGTTTATTGAATTAGAACATTAATGGCTGTATACAGAGGAGGACAGATGTGTATATTTCATACATCTATCCAATCATCATTTATCGTCTATCAGTCCTTTTGCTCCTGTCTGAATTATGACGGGTTGTTTTCGATATTTTATGGTTTAAAAAGGTACCTATGTTTCGTCGCGAGACCTGTTACCGACATCGTTCCGAGGGCGTTCTAAGTACGCCAAGCCTTGAGATTCGTCAATTACCGTTTTACCATCTGAAACGAATGTGCAGACATAGAGAAGAAAACGGTGGCTTCTGCAAGGAAGATACTAAAAAAGCTCTTCCCGCTTTGACAAGCGTGCACTTGCCCTATGGAGAGGTAGATACACAGGTTGCGCCGAGGTAAGTGCTTCCTTTATTGCAAGTGTCGACAACGTTGGAGTTCTTACAAATTACACTTTGACATCCTGCGGCTGTCTTGAAAGGCATTATATTGGATTATGAGGGGCATCCGTTCGAGATAATCGAATTGAGATGCTCGGTTTTACGATAACCTCGTATTGCATATTGTTTATACAAATATGCCTTTCAGTAAGATGGTCATGATATGAATTCTTTTGAAGAATGGAATATAAATGTTAAGTATAAATGGAGTAGTTTGGTGCATTACGGTGATAAATGAAGCTAGTTAAGTTAGATTAGTCAGCGATAGTTCAATGTTGTACGCTTGGCTCGCTAGGCTAAAAATACAAACGTAAAAGAAAAAAAGACAAAAGACAAAAGACAAGCGCGTGATTTCAATTAGTGCTGGAATAAAACGCCCTTTGTTTTCCACCGGGCGCTTTTTATTTTAGGCACCTCAGTACACATGCCCGGTAGTCTTTCAACTATGTAAATATGTAAGGAAAGACACTGATTACAACATTAAACATAGTATTGATCGATTTCTTTCTCATCCCCGTTTTTGGCATTGTGCCATATTTTCTATTTTATTTGCTTATATAAATATTTTAGAAATCAATATTTGTAACTCAACTGGTAAAACAATTGAAGTTAATGCTTAAGTTTCTTTCACATGTGACAAATTGACAATACAGAACTTCGATACGTTTTACGCGTGTAACAGTATCTTTAAGCAAAGAATGTTTTGTGAAGCGAAGATATACTAATTAATGCATTATTGTTAGTAAACAAAGCAAAACATTAGAAATTGGGAAAACAAGAAAAACTTTTGTAAATTATAATAATACATAAGCTGAAACGTACTGTTAAAATGCGAGAAGTGAATTTATGAATAACTCTAAAGTGTATCCAAGTAAATAAAAGAAAAGCATATTATGACCAGTTTTTTCTTGTCTTTTCTTTCCAGGAGAAAAAATGTCGAAATCTATATTTCTATAAAAGTGAAATTGTCTGTGTGTTTGTGTGTGTGTCTGTGTATACATTTCCCTACCAAACTACTCTGTCAATTTTCAGTCTACAGACTCAAGATTTGGCGTAAAATTTGGGAAAATCTTTTTAATCGGTTTTCGGTCAGAAATTTTGCTGTCAAGGAGTCAAAGTTTGAGGATTTGACCTTTGAAAACTCTACCAAACTCCTCCACCAATTTTCGATCTAAACACTTGAAATTTTAGATGTGGGTTACTTGGACATAGATCAAAATTTTAATTTGATTTGAGCCTAAAACAATAATTGTTAAGGGGTCAAAATTGGAGTCAAAGTTTTTAAAAAATTGACCTCTGCGATCTTTACCAAATTACTCAGCCAATTTTTGATCTAAACATTTGGAATTTTATATAAAGTGTATTCAGACATAGGACAAGCTTTTTAATCGGTTTTTGGCCGAAAATTTGGCTACCAAGTTGAAAAGATTTTGTCTATGTAGTCTCTAGCAAACTATTCAGGTAAATTTGGGTCTAAACATTTGAAATTTTGCATAAAGGGTATTCAGATATGCAGCAAGCTTTTTAAATCAGTTTTGGGGCTAAAATTTGGCTGTCAAGAGGCCAAAGTTGAAAGAATTGACCTTCGCAAACTTTACCAAACTCTTTCGCCAATTTTGGGTCTAAACACTTGAAATTTTAGATGTAGGTTACCTGACCATGAGTCAAACTTATATATATATATATATATATATATATATATATATATATATGCACATAAAGTTATGAACAGTACCTAGGGGCCGAGCAAAACCGGGCTGAACAACTAGTACTTATATAAAAGGAATTTGTCCATGACGGAGTTGAGGATTGGTTATTATCGAGTCATAGGCTGAATCAGTTGTACTCCTAAGTTTGTAAAACTCTTGCCTACCTTGTTTGGAACTTAATTCACGAGAAAGATATACAAAAATGTCTACTTCTATATAAAACGCATTTGTGTTTGTGTGTCCGTGGTTGCATGATAGTTCGTTTCCTATGGACTCCAAAACGGATGAGCCGTTTTTTAATTTCATACAAGTGTACTTTATGTGCCTGGAAGTGTTCTTAGATGGTGTTTGAATTGGAAAACCTCCTATAAGTACAGAAAATCGATAATCGAAAAAATTCGATTAAAGAAGCCACAGTCCGATTTTGATGAAACACACTTATGCAGCCTAAAATCACAAGTGCACTTGAGAAATGTCATTGCCACACAAAGCAGAAAGGCCCGGTCAATAAAATCAACATTAGTGTGATAAGAGGAGCGCGTTCGAAATGAATGTTTCTGTTTAGAGCACAATTCAATCATGATACCGAACTCTTGCATTTTAAACTTTAATTTAAAATTTAATTCAAGCCATCGTATAAAAATAGTTTTATAAAACAACAGTAGGTTCTCTACAGTGCAATGTAAACTACAATGTATTGTCACTGCGGGGAGGCATGTGAATCTTTCTTGGTGTATCGCGGTGGGTCCCCGACTAAAGCAGGCAATCAATCGATTTGATAGAAAAATGGGCGAGTTCACCGATTTCAATAACAATAAAATTATTAGAAATGTGAGACATTCGTTAATTCTCATTCAATCCCGGGCAACGTTGGGTCTCCCTACTAATTAAATATAAAATCTTTTTTTAAGAACTGGATCGATGCGACCAAACGAAAGCTGTCTTATATGGAAATCCAAAACCACTATTTAAAAAAGAACTGATTTTGTTTATGAAATTAAAACCCAGACTGATAAATTAAATGACTACAGTTTCACGAGTCATGTTTTAACGTAAACTTCAGCAGTGATTTGTACAAAACAATTCATTTCCAACTAAGATGGAGTTATTAACATTGTTAAACAACGCGTTCACCAAACGATGTTTATTATCGCTATGAAAATGTACTTTTGTGACTAGTTTGTAAGAGTGGGATACTTTTTTTTAATAAATAATTCACAGTGTAATATCTGTATTACCCTCAACCAGAGAAAGAGAAATCATTCTAGACCGAGGTAATATTTATTTTTGTCCCATCCAGAGTGTCCGCTTTGATTTCCCTACATATATAACATTCCCCCTAATCTTATATAATAATTAGGACTATGACAACAGCATATTCTCTTCATTGTTTTGACTCTCGAGTATATATCCGACATCGTTAATCACAGTTAATCAACCAAGAATCACATCAATCTATATAAAAGCATATAAGATATCAACGGATACACACTGGAAAGTCAAAACAATGAAAAGAATATGCTGTTGTCCTAGCCCTACTAATAACGCAGCACTGTAATATAATGTTTAAATCAAATGGTGAAGATAACCAACTGCTGTTGTCTTTATAATTCATGGCTAAAATAACTCTAATGCAAACTCTTGGTATATCATAAACATACAAAACATAAGCTGCAAATTGTGCTCTTAATTTTAGAGTTGATTATTATTAAATTTGGTAGTCAGTGCTCAACAGTGATCTGTAAACAAATAAACTGGAAAGACTTTCACCCAACGCTTGACGATAAGCACGGTATCTTATATATACATACAATGTCAGAATTCGCCAATGCATGGAGTAGCGTTCCAAAATGTTTCAAATCTAATAGGTCTCGATCTATCAGCCAAGCTCTAAGCTCTGCCCCATCGCCACAATGTTGCATCCCTGTGTTACAAATACTTTAATAGAATAGGCACAATGAACTCGTAGCAATTGTGCCATTCGAAGTATATAGACTCAACAAACAGCAACATCTCACCGCTTCACTGTTGAAGTTCCTATATACCTGAAAGTTTTTTTCTCTAAAAGTTTCTTCTCTCGGACTTTAGAATTACTTTCTTTGGCTGTACTAGTCTGCAAAAGTTTAAATGTAATATGAACAGATATCTCGCTGCTCAACTCCTCCAAGTCCATTGTTAGACACGAGTCCAAATAGTAATCCCTTTCATTCCAAGTTGCAATCTGCCTTGTTTGGGACGAAAACAATTTTTTTTAAATCTACAGCAGTCTCCACGGGCCCCAACCTGTGTTTTTGTCAGTGATGAGAGAATTAGGCACTGTACGTATGTTTCTTTTGTTAGTATCAGACACCAGTGTTGTCGTAGATGCTGATTACTGCCGGTTGAAGGAGTCGAACCAAGTTATAAAATCACTTATACTGTGCAAGTTGATATTATCCATTAATTAACATAGGAAAGAACAGCATTTAAACTTTACATAATGTCGAATCTACAGAAAATATACAGTAAATTTAGTTATATAGTGTTCAACGACATCACTTTACTTTTACTTTGGACCATCACTTACTTTTACTTTGGACCATCACTTTACGTCTAATTTTAATGAGAATTAATAGAAAAATAAATTGTATTTAATGCATTTACCTTCTTTTACTTGTTTTTTTTTTTTTTTTTTTTTTGTCAAAATATGTTTAATGAAATTCAATTAAGAAAATATACAAAACAAAAAAAGTATCAGGTTATTCCGGGTTTTAATCATCTCAAGCCTAATAGAAAATATGAATGTCTAATCAAACTAAACAATCTTTATAGATTCTGAAATTTGTCTAACGGCAACGATAGTTTAAAATCTGCGAATAGTTCAAAAGGTTCCCATTTTCTAAGTTTAAGAAACTTTTCAGGTTGTTGAAGATAATGGTTTGAGGAACGTCCTATTAGCAATCATTTAACTGATGCTGCATGTTTTCCTTTCACTGATGCAAGAAAAACATCTTCATCTTCAATTAAATGGACGTCTTGAGCGGTCTTCATCTTGAAGAGGAAAGTTCTTATTTCTGAATTTATAAACCATCTGCTATACGTTATTTTATTCAGCCTTTCTTCTCCATTAGCTGAGTGAATATTTTGGAGTCCGTCCGGTTGAAAAATTACTTACTCTAAACGGAACAACGGTAGAAATATTTAAATAAAGAATAATTGAATTATGTTAGTGTTATAAGCATTTTAGAACATTGTCACTGAAATTTATTTTGATGTGTTTGAAGCAGGGAGGGAATTCCAAAGTCTAGCAGTTCTGGGGAAGAAAGTATTAGAGTAGAAGGGTTTCTTACATCTAGGGATCTTTACTGTGTAAGGGCGGGACTTTACTGCATGTCGAGTTTGATGAGGGTACAAGGGCTTATAGTTCATCAGAACGTCCACTATTAAAATACCTTTTATTTTAATGTGTAGGATTTCTAATACAATGTTTGTAATATACGTAGTTTTTCTGTGTAAGGTGAAAAAAGTTTTCGGAAATGAGATTGGGGACACGAATGCTGTGTTGCTAGGTTTTGGGTTGGTGTCAGATAAATAAAAATAAAAATGTCAACCATTAACAAACTAATCTTAGTGACAAAATATTAAAATGCCGATAATACTAATATTATTAATAGCTTGATCAACACCTGAAAAATGCTTACATATATCTAATATCCATGTCTTTACTTGATAATCACACCGAAGATGTATTCAGATGGACCCAAAAGTGCTAGGGATACAAGTGAAGATGGCAGATATATCGACCAGTTCTCGCTTGAAATCGGAAAAAGCAAAACAAAATTAGAAAGGATGAAAACAAAAAATATGCAGATATGAACAGAAGCTGAAGATAGTCAGGTAAAGGAAACCAATTATAGCTTACATTTGAAACCGATGGTATCGATGTCTGCTTGTCTGTCACTTCCACTTTTTGTCAGAAACTACTTGGCCAATTTGACTGAAATTTTATATGTAATTTTGTTATGCTAATGTGAAGCGAACTAAGTATTGTGGCATCTATTCAAGGCATTATTAAGAATACAGATTAATAGGATTAGTATTTCATGCAAAAATGAGCAAAAATGCAATCATATTCAACCACCGATTTTGAATTTATATATATATAATATATATAATATATATATTATATATATATATAATATATATAATATATAATATATATATATATACATATATATATATAATATATATATATATATATATATATATATATATATATATTATACATTGACACAACGGTTCCTGTAAGATTACCGAAGTTTACGGTTTTGAGTCTTGTCAGTATCGTTTGGAAATGCGAGCTGTGGTAGGTAAAGCCAGGCGCTGGTGATCTTTCAACTACAACGAACCGTCCTGGGCCGTTCGCCGTGACCTAATGTAACATTATACGTCGTTCTATTTTTAAGTTTTTTTCTCTTCTGAAAGTATACTGATAGACTGATGCTTGAACCACAGTAATTTGAACTGAAGAGGAATGAGAAATATGACAACAAAGCCTAAGAAACGTGAGAGATATTCAGTTATTAAGACGCAAAGTGCTAAATGCCTGCTTATTTGTTTACTGCGTTTGCATGTACACGAATATCAAAGGAATGCTGCCGGGTATTTAACGTTAGCGTAGTAAGATGATTTTATTTAGATTAAAGCAAAATAAGTGTGAGTTTGTAATTGTCCAATCAGATTATAAGAAATGAAAGATAAATGGCATCCAAAACGACTAGTGCCACTTGGTTTCATTTGCAATAATTGCTATGAGAAAAATAATGGAGTGCGTAAATAGATAAAATGTCGATGATGATGATGATGATGATGATGATGATGATGATGATGATGATGATGCAATAGCACAGCTGCATTTGCACCGCCCCATAATTCACACTTACTCCTTTTTCACGGTTTCCTGACAACCATTCTGGACGACCTTACTTCATTTGATCCAACGCTAAAAGAGAGGAAAGGGATTTCTGCGCCATATTTGTAGCACTTAGTGCAAAATTAGTTCGGGGAATCTTCGCTTTAAATATTGACGCCTTTTGATCTCTGGATTGTCCTTGAACATAGTTATCAGTTCCTGACTTCAAACATACAAACCTTCTTAACTTATGCAAATCGTATAAAATCCTATAATTCAAAGATTTCTGAGTCAACCTTTATCAAAATTAAAATAGTCAGTCTATATACACGAGGAACGTTCAAAAGTAATGCCTCCTGTTTTGATTCCGCCCGAATGAATCAGAGGGGATGTAAATTGCATAGTGACACGCACACAACGAAAAGATATCACCCTGCATAACGCACTGAACCCGTAGGATTGTACTAACCTACTCTATATAAAAAGGAAAGAACGGAGAAGAGGACTGATAGGTATTGAATATATTCTGGACATTGGGATTAAAGAAAAAAGAAAAATCCACTGCACAAATACAATTACACTGGCAAGTGATCAACGAAAGAGACAAATAAAACATGGCAAAAGCAAAAAGCAAAGAGAATTAGCAATGTGAATACTAATAACTACAAACAGATGCACAAAACAATCCAATTAGAACGAATTATATCAAAACCAAGATAAGCAGAACCGAGAAAAACAGTAAATGTAGACTGTGAACAAAAAAATTAAATTGTTCATTACATTATGTGAATGCGAGAAACTAGTCGGAAAGTAATATATTTTTTAATAAGTAATATATTTTTATATATTTACATGACTAGCCCAGTATTGTGTTACACTAGGGGCTGAGCAAAATATTGCATTTTGAGCAAGTACAAAAACCGCAGTATTGGAATATGAAAGGAAAAAATACTCTGAGACATGAAATACAAACGGATAAATTCGTCCAACCAAGAAAACCGGGTGTGACAATAATCAACAAAAAGAAAAATATCTGTCAAACAGTAGATTTAGATTTAGTCTTAGCAAATCACATAGTGAAGTTGAAGGGAAAAACGTAAAGAAATGGGGTTTATTAAAGAACTAAATAAAATATGTAGCACGAGAAAAACTGTCGTAATACCAATAATCGTAGTAGCAAACCCGAAACAGTTTCGAAAATTCTGGAAAGCAATTGCAATCAAAACAAGACTTGACAGAATACGAACTGCGATATTGACGATAAACTGAAACATGAAGAAAAATATTCAAGTTAGGAAATTAGTCCAAATAGCCAGATGACATGGACCGACCGCAGATAAGTTGAAATAGAATAGCTCTTAGTAACACACAGCTACAAATGGTGGTCCCTCCTGTCGATTTCGACGTATGAGCTTCGCCACAATAACTTAAGTTGCTCGGAAATTCACAGAGATGATTTCTTTATAGTGGTAAAGGCTTTGTGCAGAACCAACCACGCTTTTTGATACAACTGTTAATCTTTAGTCCGTGCAATAACTGCCACAGGATAGAGCAAACAGTAGACTTCGGGTTTTACATAAGAGATTTTCCTTCTCCTGGATGTGTCTTAACGAAGATGGGAGGTGTATGATACGAATCTGGATATTTCTACGCATTGACGCGGTATGTACAGCGCCTAGCTTTCCCAAATGGTTACCTATCAGCGTTACTTCACTTCGGTGATCTGGCGAGAACCGGTGTATTAACGTGATTGTCGTATATATGCAAATATATCTCTATCTCTACTATTATATAAAAGTCATTTTGCGCGCGTATGTGTGTGCGTGTGTGATTTCCTTTTGCAAATGTCACACAAAGGTAATTTATACGTCTGACACGGTTTTTAGATAAGTTTTGTACAGAAATTTATCCTATAAGTATCGAAAGTCGAAAAAGTCCAATCTTAAAAATAGTTTTTCTCTCTTATAGATACAAATACAAATACAAATACAAATAGAAGAATTTTACGTTACACCGGCCAAAGGAGATAATAAAATTTCAGCAAATCATTTCTTCTTAAAAAACAGATTCATTACAATCTGGAGAGGGTAGAGCATTCGACTGCAGATCGAATGATCCCCTGTTCAAGTTCGGATGTACCTCACCATTTTATTTTTTTTCTTCTCATTAATGAGTTCCATTTACGATGAAAGAAGAGTACCATTTAAAATCGACGCAAATTATTTCTTCGTTTGTATATATAAAAACTAAACATTAATCAGAAGTGACTTTTTCTTTTCTTTTTTTTTTCGAATTTGTTCACCAGGCAAGTTATTTCTCGTGATATATAATAATTAATATTAATAGAGTATTGATTCTATAAGAATACAATACGCAAACTGCATAAATTAAAATAGCATGTTTAAGCGTATTGAACGACCGGGCAACGCCGAGCTTCCAGCTAGTATATATATATATATATATATATATATATATATAGAGAGAGAGAGAGAGAGAGACAGAGACAGAGACAGAGACAGATTAATACTTAATGGACTTAAGCTAACAATCTATGATTTAACAACAATTCTACCTATATATGTACAATAATAAATTTTAAAAAAGTGTTTTTACTATTCATTCAAAGCCTTAGTTTCACACGAGTCTTCATGTAAAAAGAAATATGAACACTTGGCCAATTATTAAATGTACGAGATTGGCTTTAATTAATTTTAACAGGTAACGCCTTATCCGACATCGGGTTGATGACTTTTGGTGACTAAACTGTATATCCGTATCTTAACTTACATTAGTCAAAATTTTTCAATGCCCGTGAATGATACCGTAACTGTAAAAATAACCTTTCTAAATTTATTGTTTTAATAATTTAATCAAAGTTACTCCAAATTATTCGGGTGTCTTTTCTACCCGTCACTTTCTTACAAGAAATATTTATTTAGTCTCATAAACAAAACTCGCACTTGACATTGCTAGTTTCAAGTAATAAAACTGAAGATTATATTTATCTACACTTCTCACTCTTAACCTCTTTTTCTTTTAATGCATTGTTTTATAATTTCACAACAATAATTACGTCCAGTAATAAGTTTTTAGAACCAATAAAACACATCTTTGTACCACATCAGCGACAACCAAAACAAGTAAATCCCAGAATATTCATCAAAAATTCCTTTCAGAAAAATGTTACTGTTCTGCTGTAATCTTGCCAGGACACCAGGAAAGTGTTCAAACTCAACGAGTGCAATTGCTCAGACACTCTATAATTCTTGTTTAAGAATTTAGCAATCGTTCTTTCAGTCTAATTACACTATCTGAGAAATGAAAAACCCGGCATGAATGGGTTACACGTCTTTTTGTAAATTTAAACCTGATTAGACGAATCAAGAGTCACATGACTTTGGCTCTGCAATCCGAGTTAGTACAAACTCTAGAAACCGTATAGAGGGTGTGGTCTGCTAAGTAATAACTGTTTGCCTTTTCTTTTGTTAGCGGCTATGTCCCTGTCATAGGTCTATTTGACGATTGCACATTTCCACGCTCAAATCAAGCTCACATCTGCGAAGCAAATAGAAATTGTAGTCTACATTTTTAATGCAAGAAACAGATGCACGGTCTTCAAAAAGACATGTCAAGCCATCTGGGTACGTTAAATATCATATTACCATCCAAAATGATCCTACACCTAATGATTCTCTCTTATGTGCATATTATAAAACCGACATTCTAAAAGTATCCCTCACCTTAAGAGCCAGTTTCATGAAAGTAAATGATTTCTTTCGCAGCCATGTCCATATTTTCTCACGTGCAATATTTCCACACATGTTTAACGTAGACATTAACTGATCTATGTCAAAGTATTCAGTTCACGCTTGTCACTCATAACTCGTATTCCACTGACTATTCTTAGATGATCAGAAGTTTAGAAAAGCATCACACTCAACCAGTCTGATTACTTCATAGACATCGGCAGTTTGGAACAAAACGAATGTATATTGTATCAGCGACTATTTACACATTCTCTTCGTGTTCCTTGAAGGCTAACTCCATAATTGAGCATGGCAAAGCGCTTGGGAATTAAAAACAAATTTGACGATGGTGTTAGGCTATCAAGTTATTACGCCCTTTATCCATTTATAATTTTAATGTCTACGCCCCACAGGATAACGGCGTAGAATGCGTTATCACAAGGAATTAGTATCGCTTCATCCTTAGAAAAGTCGTTTTTAAGAGAAATATTTGTTAAACAAGCTCCTATTGTGTTTCAAAAGTGAAATATTGCTAAGAAATTTAAAAAAAAAACAAGAATGAAGAAATTAAAAAAAAAACAAGAATGAAGAAATTTAAAAAAAAAACAAGAATGAAGAAATTAAAAAAAAAACAAGAATGAAGAATTTTTTAAAAAAAAAACAAGAATGAAGAATTTAAAAAAAAAAAACAAGAATGAAGAAATTTTTAAAAAAAACCAAACATGAATGAAGAAATTAAAAAAAAAAACAAGAATGAAGAAATTTAAAAAAAAAACAAGAATGAAGAAATTTAAAAAAAAAACAAGAATGAAGAAATTAAAAAAAAACAAGAATGAAGAAATTTTTAAAAAAAAACAAGAATGAAGAAATTTTTTAAAAAAAACAAGAATGAAGAAATTTTTTAAAAAAAACAAGAATGAAGAAATTTTTTAAAAAAACAAGAATGAAGAAATTTTTAAAAAAAACAAGAATGAAGAAATTTAAAAAAAAAAACAAGAATGAAGAAATTTTTAAAAAAAAACAAGAATGAAGAAATTTAAAAAAAAAAAACAAGAATGAAGAAATTTAAAAAAAAAAACAAGAATGAAGAAATTTAAAAAAAAACAAGAATGAAGAAATTTTTAAAAAAAACAAGAATGAAGAAATTTAAAAAAAAAAAACAAGAATGAAGAAATTTAAAAAAAAAAACAAGAATGAAGAAATTTAAAAAAAAAACAAGAATGAAGAAATTTAAAAAAAAAACAAGAATGAAGAAATTAAAAAAAAAAACAAGAATGAAGACATTTGAAAAAAAACAAGAATGAAGAAATTTAAAAAAAAAACAAGAATGAAGAAATTAAAAAAAAACAAGAATGAAGAAATTTAAAAAAAAACAAGAATGAAGAAATTTAAAAAAAAAACAAGAATGAAGAAATTTAAAAAAAAAACAAGAATGAAGAAATTAAAAAAAAAAAAAGAATGAAGAAATTTAAAAAAAAAAAAGAATGAAGAAATTTAAAAAAAAAACAAGAATGAAGAAATTTAAAAAAAAAAAACAAGAATGAAGAAATTTAAAAAAAAAACAAGAATGAAGAAATTTAAAAAAAAACAAGAATGAAGAAATTTAAAAAAAAAAACAAGAATGAAGAAATTTAAAAAAAAAACAAGAATGAAGAAATTTAAAAAAAAAACAAGAATGAAGAAATTTAAAAAAAAAACGAGAATGAAGAAATTTAAAAAAAAAAACAAGAATGAAGAAATTAAAAAAAAAAAACAAGAATGAAGAAATTTAAAAAAAAAACAAGAATGAAGAAATTTAAAAAAAAAAACAAGAATGAAGAAATTTTAAAAAAAAAACAAGAATGAAGAAATTTAAAAAAAAACAAGAATGAAGAAATTTAAAAAAAAAAACAAGAATGAAGAAATTTAAAAAAAAAACAAGAATGAAGAAATAAAAAAAAAAAACAAGAATGAAGAAATTTAAAAAAAAAACAAGAATGAAGAATTTTTAAAAAAAAAACAAGAATGAAGAAATTTAAAAAAAAAAACAAGAATGAAGAAATTTAAAAAAAAACAAGAATGAAGAAATTTAAAAAAAAAACAAGAATGAAGAAATTTAAAAAAAAAAACAAGAATGAAGAAATTTAAAAAAAAAACAAGAATGAAGAAATTTTAAAAAAAAACAAGAATGAAGAAATTTAAAAAAAAAACAAGAATGAAGAAATTTAAAAAAAAAACAAGAATGAAGAAATTTAAAAAAAAAAACAAGAATGAAGAAATTAAAAAAAAAACAAGAATGAAGAAATTTAAAAAAAAAACAAGAATGAAGAAATTTTAAAAAAAAACAAGAATGAAGAAATTTAAAAAAAAAACAAGAATGAAGAAATTTAAAAAAAAAAACAAGAATGAAGAAATTTAAAAAAAAAACAAGAATGAAGAAATTTAAAAAAAAAACAAGAATGAAGAAATTTAAAAAAAAAAAACAAGAATGAAGAAATTTAAAAAAAAAATGAAGAAATTTAAAAAAAAACAAGAATGAAGAAATTAAAAAAAAAACAAGAATGAAGAAATTAAAAAAAAAACAAGAATGAAGAAATTAAAAAAAAACAAGAATGAAGAAATTAAAAAAAAACAAGAATGAAGAAATTAAAAAAAAACAAGAATGAAGAAATTTAAAAAAAAAAACAAGAATGAAGAAATTTAAAAAAAAAACAAGAATGAAGAAATTTAAAAAAAAAACAAGAATGAAGAAATTTTAAAAAAAAACAAGAATGAAGAAATTTAACAAAAAAACAAGAATGAAGAAATTTAAAAAAAAAACAAGAATGAAGAAATTTTAAAAAAAAAACAAGAATGAAGAAATTTAAAAAAAAAACAAGAATGAAGAAATTTAAAAAAAAAACAAGAATGAAGAAATTTAAAAAAAAAAAAAAGAATGAAGAAATTTAAAAAAAAAACAAGAATGAAGAAATTTAAAAAAAAAACAAGAATGAAGAAATTTAAAAAAAAAAACAAGAATGAAGAAATTTAAAAAAAAAACAAGAATGAAGAAATTTAAAAAAAAAAACAAGAATGAAGAAATTTAAAAAAAAAAAACAAGAATGAAGAAATTTAAAAAAAAAAACAAGAATGAAGAAATTTAAAAAAAAAACAAGAATGAAGAAATTAAAAAAAAAAAAAAATGAAGAAATTTAAAAAAAAACAAGAATGAAGAAATTTGTCGTAAAAATGTGTTCTAATTTCTTCTACAAATTATTATTAGCTCACATAGAGCTTTCACACAGGTCATCATATGTCTGATTGAAAACCTGTGGTGTTCCCTGGAAGCTGAGTGACAACAAGTCTCCCCAGACGTCCAGCACTCTCTACCTCCTTCGATAGCATTTGCAAATAGATTTGCGTTATCGCAACAGCCTCACACCATTGATTTTTCGCTGGTAGCGATCTTATTATTGTTATTATTATTATTATTATTATTAGTAGTAGTAGTAGTAGTAGTAGTAGTAGTAGTAGTAGTATTTCTTACTAATTGGAACTTCTCAAATGCACACTTACTGGTAAACTACAGATGATGCTCCTGGGATTTTTCATTTTGCAACAACTTCCAGATTTCCTTTGCAACTTAATTTGTGTTCTCTCACCAGTCGTTTACTATTGAAATTTCGCTGAAAACAGGCAATAACTTTTTTCTGGAATTTAAGTGACAATAAACCTTCTGAGGATGAGAGTACTATTCATATCTTCCCAGTTAAGGTCTGCATTTGGATTTTCCCTCGTTAGTCTTTTCATCCACTTAGGCGCTATTGTAGTAACCGATATTAGTGCCAGTTTTTTTCGGGGGGGGGGGGAGTAATCGATGCTTGATCTTTCAGAACTATTATTGTTTGCTATTTGCAAGACATCATTGCACTGACTACATTAATTTTTTATGTTAACTTGCAAGACGTCATTATTTTCTGCATTAATTCGCTCCTCTAAATAATCAGAATGGCTTTGTAAACAAGAAACTATTCTCCATATATTGAGCACTTTTTGTTGCTCCTGCGCTGGACCCCAGCCCCCGTAAAAAAATTAAATAAAATAAAAAATAAATGAATCAAATCAACTTTTATTTCAATAACAATAGCAAATTTTAATCAAATTGTGAACAAACAAACAGGCAGGAATTTATATATATATATATATATATATATATATATATATATATATATATATATATATATAAAATATATATATATATATAAAATATATATATATAAAATATATATATATATATAAAATATATATATATAAAATATATATATATATAAAATATATATATATAAAATATATATATATATAATATATATATATATAAAATATATATATAAATAAAATATATATATATATAAAATATATATATATATAAAATATATATATATATAATATATATATATATAAAATATATATATAAATAAAATATATATATATATAAAATATATATATATATAAAATATATATATATATATAATATATATATATAAATAAAAAATATATATATAATATATACATATATATATATATATATTATTTTTTACTATAATAATTAAATACCTACAGACACTAGTGTTTCATCCTGTCAGGAATCCTCAGTGCAGGGTGTCACAACACACACACACACACACACACACACACTATATATATATATATATATATATATATATATATATATATATATATATATATATATATATATATAAAGGGATACTGCAAGGTAAGCCAAGTTGGGTCTTGTAGGAGACGCTTACATCAGACTTTTGAGATGTATTTGCGAGCATGGGGAGTGTATGTTCATTTTCATATGATTTTTGGATTGGAAAACCTACTGCTGATTTTATGAAATTATTTTTAATATATTTAAATATATTATCTATATATATAAAATTATTTTTAATTATTTTTATATATAACAACTTGATTTAAAATTAAAAATGCAAAAGTCAAGTATTATGGCTAAGTTGTGCTCTAAACAGAAACAGTCATTTTGAACGCCCCTACTGTTGATTTTACACGCCTGGTCTTTCTGCTTATGCTGTGATAATGGCTTGAATTTAAGTTTAAAATGAAAAAGTCAAGTATCATCGTGCAATTGTGTTTTAAACAGAAACATTCATTTCGAACGCATCCCTATCATATCAAGAACCTACTGTTGATTTTATATGTCAGGCCTTTCAGCTTGTGTGATACTAAAACTTATCAAATGCAATTGTGATGTTAGAGTGTGTAAGGTGATACTTTTGTTCCTTCTTTCATTATTTTTTTAATTATCGATACTTATCGAAGACATTCTGATACAAAACCTAGTTATGAACACTGCCAGATACTTAAAGTACGTTCGTGCGAAATTTCAAAAAAATCGGCACAGCCGTTTCAGAATCTATAAGAAACGAACGCATACACACAAAATATATAACAGTAGAGATATAATGTTGGTGTCTGTGTGTGCATTCACCTCTATACAAACTTAGCACTCGTGGAATGCATTCACTCGTAATGCGTTTCTTTTTTCGAATAGAATTTTCTAAGAAACTGCTTCTCTTCAACATTTCTATCCGTCTCTATAATTGCGAAACGAGATTCGCGCAAGATTCTGGTTTATTCATTTATTTATTTGCTTTCAATAACTTTTAATTGAAAAAATAATCTAGTTGTTTTTTGTTTGATTTTTTAAAGATAAAATGTAAATCTCTAATGTGTTTATCCTTCCGATAATCTCTCGTATTTCATACCGCGTAACGTAGAATTCCCAATCCAGTGTTCCAACCATATTTGCATCATCTCCACGTGAATTCCTCTTTCCATTTTCTCTCACATAAAAAAAGGAAGTCACTTCCCAAAATAGCAAGACACAAAAACGATGCAAGTATTTATTTTTTCGATGAAAATAAAAAGTATAATTTGCAAGAATATAGAAATGTTATCAGAAGTAGCGGCCAATGAATTGTACGTCTTCATGGAAGACAAAATTGCGGGTTTTCGTCGCAACGAAACTGAAAAGTCTTCTTTCGATCCTTCAAAAAATATTTTTTTTCTCGATCCTCCATGCCAGGTTCTTTGCGTTAGTTCAGCTGAATAAGTTATGTATTTAGTCATCCCATAAGTTCTGTCAGTATTTTAGTTTTCTTAATTTTAATAAGTGGGAAGATCTAATGGAACTAAATAATAATATCTTACTAGCTGTCCGGACGCGACATTGCCCCTGGAGTCTCTCTCTCTCTCTCTCTCTCTCTCTCTCTCTCTCTCTCTCTCTCTCTCTCTCTCTCTCTCTCTCTCTCTCTCTCTCTCGAACACAATCGTGCACTATATATATATATATATATATATATATATATATATATATATATATATATATATATACTAGCTGTACCCTGCCACCCGTTGCTGTGGCTCAAATTGGCGCAATGGAAAAATTTCCAAAGTGAAAAAAAACATGTTTCTTATGGGTTTAATTTTCCATTTCGTATGGGTACACAGTTTTTGTTGTTCCATTTTCTTAGCTGATATAGAGATTTTCTGATTTGGTGACTCTTGAATACGTAACATAAATTGTCCATGTGAAAAAACAGTCAGTGTATAACTGTAAGGCCGACAATTGTAAAGATTGTTCCCTGTGCTTTGTTGATGGTTATTGCAAACGACGATAAAATTGGAAAGTGCAATTTCCTAAAGTGTAATGATGTATCCAGTGGAATCATAGGAATGCATGGAACGAAGATATATTCATCTATGAAAGGTCCTGTTAAGATTGTTGTTTCTATGATATTGTTTGTCAATTTTTTTACTGCAAGCCATGTGCCATTGCAGAGCTTGGATTGGTTTATATTTCACATGATAATTAGTACACCAAATTTCAGTTGCAATACATGCGGTGGCATCCCTGGCAAATATAGTTGTTGGATAATTAACCACTTCATCTGCTTTCACAACAGTGTCGTTGGATTTGTATTTGACTACCTCACTTGGAATTTTACATTGAATAATAGGGTTAAGTTCACGGACGTCTTTGTGTTGACCTGCAAGAATAGCTGGTTCCCTTAGTCAAGTGGAATTCTTATAATTTGAATATCTGCAAAAACCTTTTAAACTAACAATTCTTTTTATGTAATAAAATTACAGAAGTTAAAAGTCAAAAAATTTTGCCCTTATCTCTGATCAGCTGTCACATTTCCGTACCCAATTCCCCACAAGTGATGCAAAAAATTTTGTGCGGATCGAACAGTCTGCAACTGGACATGCATATTTTGAGTTAAGTTTAATGTCTTCACATAGAATAAAAAAGTAGAGTATTTGAGGCAAGCATTTATTTCATCTGCTGGTGTTGATTGAAGAATAACAGGTAACATTTGCCTGAAATCTCCTTCAAGCAATATTACTGCATTCCTAAATGGTCTGACATTGCCACGCAAATCTTGCAAGGATCGATCAAGAGCCTCAAGTGATTTTTTGCGTACCATTGTGCATTCATCCTAAACAATAAGTTTGCATTTCTGCAATATTTTTCCCCATATTGGATGTTTTGGAGATGTTGAACATGAGATTTTTGAAAAATTGAATGTTTCAAAGTAGAATAAATAATTCTTCTACTTGGCAACAAGGTCGCAGGTATTCCTCATGCAGCAAGGGCTAAGGCTATGTCATTTTGTTACCGAATGGCTGCCAAAATCAATTTAATTAGAAAGGTTTTACCAGTTACTTCTGGTGCTATTCAAGGTAGCAGTAATTTCCAAATAACTTCTATTCTCACAGTCAGTAAATTAGGTGACTAAAATAGAATTTATCCATGTTTTGACAATGCCTTATTCACTGTAATTAATTTAGGAGACTAAAATAGGATGAGAGATTAGAGATGGACGGATAGAGAGGAAGATAGAAAAGAGAAAGTGAGGTGAAAATAGAGAAAGAGAAGGGGATAGAGAGAGATAAAAGGATTGATAGATAGACAGAGAGAGGGGGAGAGTTAGAAACGGAGAGGGATGAGACAGAAGAAAGGAGAGAGATAGAGGGAGTTAGAGAGAGAAAGGGGATCAAAGAGAGGTGGAGAGGGTGATATAGAGAGAAAGATAGATTGAGGGAGGGAAAGGGAGAGATGGATAGAAAGAGATATTAAGAGAGGAAGAGAGAGGGTGAGAGAAAGAGAAGGTGAACTACACTTCACCGTTTTTTTCCTCGTTCAGTAGAGAAGAAATCTTTCGAGACTGAAGCAATTTTAATTTTTTGTTACTATCAAGAGTACCCCCTTTTTTTTCGGGAGCTAGATTTTCCACACATTAGAAACCGACCGGTTTATCTGTACTTTCACCTAACAAATTAATAAAAGAAAAAGATATTGTAAAATTTGAATTCAACATGAAAATACTATTTTAAAAAATAGCACGATAACATAAGTGCATAAGTGACACTTTAGGTACTCCTTGGGCGTTGAGTTCCAAGGCGACCAGCAGAATTATTTAATGGTCGCTCCCTTAGCCCCCCCTAGTCAAGGCTAATGCATGCGCACGTAACATTTTTTTTTATTTACTGACGTTGGCTTAGTAGCTAAACAATTTATTGATAATTTCGTAACCTTTAAACGCATGCTGGAAGTTCATTATTGTTGTAATAAAAAAAAGAAAGTTTCATTCAACACAAAACCAAAAACACATATTAATGATAAATGATTTATGCTATTCATTGAAATTTACTAATTTTTAAATAAAAAAAGTAAAAAAAAAAGTTAATAAAAAAATAGTTGCTTATGTGCGCATGTAAAAATGTTTGTAAAAGTGAAAAATTATTTTAATCATTTAAAAAAAATTTTTTTTAGATTACGTCCACCTTATAATCACCCCCAACCTCCTCATCTTAAGAACAGCTTCCGGAATAAACACCATTTTTGGAGGGGGAGGTGAAAAACTATTTGTAAAATTTAACTGATATTTCTTGTCAGCATACCCACCCGAAAATACTATTTAAAAAAAAAGGAGGGTTTCAGTGCCCGGTGCAGAGAAGTAGATTCATTTATCAATAAAAGTTGCGGAGAATTAAATTTATTTATCAATAAAAGTCGTCATTTAAAAAAGAAAATCGTGGAGGTGGACCTAAATGTAAATATTCATCAAAAAAAACTATCCACTCATGTAAATTAAAAATGTATGTAAAAGTGAGAAATTATCAATACATGGTTTAGTTTTTTTTTTTTAATATTCATGAAAAGAGTTAAGCCAACGTAAGTAAATACGTGAATTACAAATTTTTTTTTTTTTTTTTTTTTTTTTTTTTACAAAGGCATCACCACATTATCAAGGCCCAGAGGCCACTCAAGGATAAGGGTTAAAGAGTGTACAGTAGAAATTGGTCAATATAGTAATCATTAGTAATGAAAATTTGGTAAATTTAATAACTTATATGGAACGGCTCATCAAGAACTTATTTACTTTAGACTTGAACACAACCATATTGTAGTCAGCCGGAAAGCAGGAAAGCGGAAGACAATTCCACAGGCGGGCAGTTCTAAGAAAGAAGCTTTGTTCATGGAATCTACGTTTAGGTTTAGGCACAGATAAAGAGTGGGGGAAATTATTGATAGTGTTTACAGCTAGACGAGTGTTTCTTGTGAAAGTTTGGCGAGGGGGGACCATAGATTGAAGCTCAGTTGAACACTTTCCATGAAAATAACGATACATCAGAGACAAACTCGCAACATCTCTTCTGTGAGATAGAGGTTGCAAGGAGGAGAAAAGGACATCTCCTACGAGGCTACGAAGTCTATTTTGAACTCTATCAAGGCAGGACAAGTCCTTTCTAGCAGCTCTTGCCCAGATGTGGCAACAGTATTCCATCCTTGGACGTACCTGGCTCTTATATAGGTAGAGAATAGCATCAGCAGTGAGATATCTACTGGATCGATAGAAAGATCCCACCATTTTTCCAGCGGCCTTGGCAACAGATTTGATATACGTGTTCCATTTAAGATCAGGAGTAATGGTCAAGCCCAGAAGCTTGTCAAAACTTGAGGCCTCCTGAAGACGAGAGCCATTCATTTCAATTGATGACAAATGTGGATTAGAATGTTGATGATGTAAAGAGAGAAGCTTGGTTTTAGATGCATTAAAAGTAACCAGCCACTCCTTTCCCCATTGTACTACGTGCTCAAGATCAGAGGAGAGAGAATTGGAGAGAACTTGGTCGTTTACTGTCTTAGATGTGGTACCATAAATGGTAGTGTCGTCAGCATAAATGTCTACAAATGATGTAAGGATATGATTTGGAAGATCATTAATGTAGATCAGGAAAAGAGTTGGGCCCAGGATGGATCCCTGAGGGACACTGGCATTAATACTGTGAGCTTCTGATTTTTGCCCCTCAACTACTACTCTTATGAACCTATCAGAAAGAAATGATTTAATAATTGAGAAGACTTTTCCAGCTATACCATAGCTAGCGATCTTATTAAGTAAACCTTTATGCCATACCCTATCAAAGGCTTTAGATATGTCAAGAGCAATTGCCCTAGAAAGATTGCCACCGTCGAGAGATTTGCTAATCCTATGCGATATAACTGTAAGGACATCTGCTGTAGATCTAGCAGAACGGAAACCATATTGAGTGTCACTAAGAAGGTTATTTTTGTTGATATGTTTGATTACTTCTGTATTTAACACAGATTCTAGCAACTTACTCATGACGCACAGGAGACTTATTGGCCTGTACTGAGAGGGGGATGAGCGATCACCTGAATTCTTAAATACAGGGCATACTGATGAGATTTTCCAGGGAGATGGGAAACTATTCTCCTTAAGACAACGTTTAAACAGTTTTGTAAGTATGGGCGCTAATTCAGGTTGAAGTTTTTTGAGTACTATAATTGGAATACCATCAGGGCCAGTTGCTTTACTCGAATCAAGGTTTTTGATTAGCTTCGCAACATCACGTACAGATATACGTATATCACATAGCGTGTTTTCTGATACAGGAGGAAATATTGGGGGTTGGCGGTCTTGGTCGCAAAGGGTAGAATTAGCTGCAAAGTTCTTGACAAAGAGTTTGGCTTTGTCTGATGCTGACGAGATTACCTCAGGTCCATTGATAATAGTTGGGATGGTGCACACGCTTCTGTTCAGGATTCTGTTTGCTATTTGCCAAAACTGGTGGGAACCAAGCCGCTGCTCAGCTACTTTGGACTTAACAGATTGAGCATACAACACTCTTGCGTTCCTTATTACTTTCTTACAATGGTTGCTGGCAGTCCTGAAAACGGCTTTAGTTTCCATACATCTATTACGTTTGAAGCAGTGGAAAAAGTGATTTCTGTGCGCAATGGCAGCAGCACATTCTGGAGAGAACCATGGCTGGCTGTTAGGTTTTTGCTGAAACTTTTTAGAGGGTATGAAATGGTCAATACCTACAATTAACCATTCAGTTAGGTCTAATACTATAGAGGACACATCCTTTTTAAACATGGAATGCAGAGGTAGATCAGATATAAATGTACGGAAGCTATCCCAGTCAGCCTTAGTGTATCGATATACTGTACGATGAAGAGGTACGTCTGGGGACTTATTACATTTCATTTTTATCTTAATTGATACAACAGAGTGGTCGGAAGATCCAAGAGGCGACAGAACAGAAACTGAACATAGTTCAGGGCAAGTTGTGAGAAAAAGGTCTAGTAGGCTCGCATACTGGCCGTCATTATCGGGCACACGGGTAGGTTCCTGAACAATCTGAGTGAGGTCATAGGCAATGGAGAAATCATGACAGAACCTCCCCTCATCATCGGTCTTGTTTGAGTGGGTCAACCATTCGACGTTGTGAACATTGAAGTCTCCACATACGTGAATGTTAGCTGAAGGATAAGTAGAAAGGACTTGGTCAATTTTCTCAGATATGCTTTGAAAGATAGTAACTCCGCTGTTGTGGGGGCGATAGAGAGTAAATATAAATGCAGTAGTGTGAGCTAAAGCAACCCGGAAGCACATATAGGGTAAGTTAGGATCTTCCCTGGAGATGTCCCTCCCACATGGAAAGCTATCTTTAATATAAGCACATATTCCATGCCCATGGCGATCTTGTGGGTCAGATTTAGAAGTTAAGTTAGAGTATCCTGAAATTGCAAACTCATCTAGGGAAATAGCCTGTCCAATGCCAGTTTCACTTAAAAATAAAAGGTCTGGTTTAGTCTCCTGTAATTGGGTTTCAACCTCTGGAAGGTTAGAACGAAGACCCCTGATGTTGGAGAAGGAGACATGGTAGTAGGGGTCTACGTTGGAAGTTGGAGAACCGGGTTTAATCGTGTAAAGTCGATATTTAAAAAGAAATTTAAAATCAAATGTTTGTAAAAGTGAGAAATTATTAATAAATGTTTAGTAGCATTTTTCTTTTAATATTCATAAAGAGTAAAACTTTTTTTTTTTAAATAAATAAATGTTTGTAAATGTGACAAATAATCGTTTAGTTACGGCAACGTTAGTAAATAAAATATGTTACGTGCGGGGTGGGGTCGGGACTAAGGGAGCGACTATTATTTTTTTTCTGCTAGTCGCCATGTAACTCAACGCCCAAGGAGTTCCAAAATGTAATTTTTTTGTCAAATAAATAAATTTCAAGCAATTTTTGCAATAAATAATGAATAGCAACTCCGTTAATTTTACGACTCGCCCCAGCTTATTATAAACACCCTAACCTCTCCATGTTAAAACGGCTTTTCATGAGTGAAAAGCCTTAAAATAAATAAAGGTATTTAAAATTAAAAATTGATGAGAAGGAATTTAAATTTAAAAAATATGGTAAGAATGAATTTAAATTTAAAAAATATGGTAAGAATGAATTTAAATTTAAAAAATATGGGATTTTTTGTGCTAATGCAGAGAGTGATCCGCGCTATTTCCACGTTTAATTAAAGTTTTATATGTTTTTTATTCAATTGTAAGGTTTAAGTACAGAATAGGTACAAAACACCCTCCATTCCCCATGTTAAGAATGGCTTTTTAAATAATAACGTTATTATTTCAACACGGATCACT